>NW_026555336.1:11597796-11828058 GCF_029017545.1 Prosopis cineraria | reverse complement strand
TTGAGCAATGTAAGTACTTCTCAAGCACTTGTCCCTTATTCTTGTACTTTTTGTGACTCACCTATGCATGTAGAAAGCAAATGTCCTATTAAGTTTGAACAAGTAAATGCTATCTACAATGGAAAACAATCCTATGGTGGGAGGCAAGGGCAAGGAGCTTATTCTAATACTTACAACCCTTCATGGAGAGACCATCCTAATTTCTCCTATTCAAATCCAAATGTGGCTTTACAAGACAATCAACAAAGAGGATCCTATCAAAACACCTTTGGCCGTGACCCTCCACCTCATTTGTCTCAAGGTAGCTCTTCTCAAAGCTACAATCCAAGTGGTAATTCTCTTACACCTTCTTCTAATTCTTATAGTGATAGGAGGCTTGTTCCAATTGAGAGTTCTTCTAATTCGAACTCTTCTAATGATGTGAATGTGTTACGTAAGCAGTTGATTGAAATGAACTCTTTGTATAAAAACATGTATGATGGCTTAGGGAACAAGGTAGAGAGTATGGGTAACAAGTGTGAGAACATGAACTCTAAAATTGATGCCCTTACTTCTCAAATGAATATGCTTGCTAACCAATTAAGTGCAGCCAATGCTCAAGCCTCTACATTACCATCCAACACCGTTGCTAATCCTAAAGCTAATCTTAATGCTATCACATTGAGGAGTGGCAAGGAGTTGGGAGAAAGAGTACAAGAAGACAAAAGACAAGGGAAGGCCGAGAAGCCCTCTTTAAATTCTTCAATTGATGTTAATGTTTCTAGTTTTTCTTTTGCTCCTAATGATGCATCTTTTTGTAGAGATGATGAGGATGAAAACATTGAGGAGATCATATGTGAGCAACCACCATCTAAGGTGGAAAAAGGGACTATGGCCGAGTTGTTTAGTAAGGAAAAAGAGGGAGAGGCCGAGCAAAGTGAAACAAGAAAGGAGAGTTCAAGGAAGGAAGAAGGAAAGCAAAGTCAAGAGATTATGAAGAAGCTTCCTTTTCCACAAGCACAAGTGGTCCCTAAGCAAGTAAAGGGACAATTTGATCAAGAGGTATATGATTTCTTCCACAAGATTCATGTTAATGTACCCTTGATGGATGTAGTTAAGAACTTTCCTAAGTATGCCAAATTTTTGAAAGATTGTTGTACAAATAAAAGAAAATTTAGGCCTAATGCAAGGGTACAATTACCCTCATCTGTGAGTGCTATCATGAAGCCTCAACTCCCTATAAAATGTGAAGACCCCGGTTCCTTCACAATTCCATGCAAGATTGGCAACACACATTTTTCTCATGCATTGATAGACTTAGGTGCAGCCATTAATGTTATGCCTCTTTCAATTTATCATGCCTTGAGTCTTGATTGCATGCATAAGACACCTATGATATGCCAATTAGCGGATAGAAGTGTTAGAAGACCACATGGAGTAGTAGAAGACTTGTTGGTTTGTGTTAAAGGTCTATTATTTCCTGTGGATTTCTATGTGCTTGATATGTCAAAAGAAGGGAGTGGGGATGATATTTTGATTTTAGGAAGGCCATTTATGAGGACTGCCCGTACATTGATTGACATGGAAAAAGGTAGTTTGATTTTGAAATGTGGAGAGGATCATGTTATTTTTAATATATATGAAGCAATGAAACATCCTTTTGAGGATTATTCTTTGTTAGGTGTAAGTTCCATTGAGTTATTGCTTCATGATGCTTGTGAGTCTCACATGCTTGATTCTTTCTCACATGTTGATGATGATTTGTCTCTTGTTACTACTACATGTATTGATGGATGTAGTTGTCCTATTTGTTTAGAGATTGATGCATGCTTGAATGATGCAACTACTTCTTCTCATGATTTGTTTAAAATATCTCCTATGCTTGATCTTGAAATGCTTGAGAAGGGTATATCTTCTTGTGTTGTAGGTACTAAAGCCATTAAGGCCGAATCTATGAGTTTTTCTCCACTCGAGCTTGATGTTCTTAGGATTCCCAAGCTATTGGAGGAAAATTCTACACTTTCACATGTCGAGGCCGTGGCTCAAGTCCAAGCACTTGAGGACAAGTTGCAAGAAAAGGGGGAGGCTGTAAAGAAAGAAGAGGAGAAATCAAAAACAAGTGACAAGCCTAAAAGACAAGATAGTACCATGGAATATTCCACCAAATTAGACTTGAAGAAGCTCATTCCCTCTTGTGTAGAGCCACCTACCTTGGAGTTGAAGCCTTTACCATCCAATCTCAAGTATGCATATCTCATTGAGAATGAGAAGCTTCCGGTAATAATTTCTAACTCTTTATCTCTTGAGGAAGAAAATGCATTACTTGATGTGTTGAGAAAGAACATACATGCTATTGGTTGGACTTTGGCTGACATTCCTGGTATTGACCCTATTGTGTGCACACATAAAATTTTTCTTGAGGACAATGCTAAGCCCATTAGGCAACCACAAAGGAGACTTAACCCATTGATTTTAGATGTGGTAAAGAAAGAGGTTGTTAAGCTACTTAGTGCTGGGATCATCTATCCTATAGCTGACAGTGAGTGGGTGTCTCCAACCCAAGTTGTACCTAAGAAAGGGGGGATTACTGTGGTAAAAAATGAGAAAGGAGAGCTTGTTCCAACTAGAGTTCAAAATGCTTGGAGAGTGTGCATAGACTATAGGAAGCTCAATAATGTGACTAGGAAGGACCATTTTCCTTTGCCTTTTATTGATCAAATGCTTGAGAGATTGGCTTCCAAGTCCCATTATTGCTTCCTAGATGGGTTTAGTGGGTATTTTCAGATTCCTATAGCTCCTAGTGACCAAGATAAGACTACCTTTACATGCCCCTTTGGTACATTTGCCTATAGGAGGATGCCTTTTGGTCTTTGCAATGCACCTGGTACTTTTCAAAGATGCATGATGTCCATATTTTGTGATTTTATTGAACATTGCATGGAAGTCTTTATGGATGATTTTACTGTGTATGGTGAGTCCTTTGATTCATGCTTGCATTCTTTAGATAAAGTGCTTGGTAGGTGCATTGAAAAGAAGCTTGTGCTTAACTTTGAAAAATGCCATTTCATGGTAGATAAAGGAATTGTTTTAGGCCATTTGATTTCTTCCAATGGCATAGAGGTGGATAAGGCCAAAGTAGATGTGATTGCTTCTTTGCCATATCCTGTTTGTTTGAAAGATTTGAGATCATTTTTGGGACATGCAGGCTTTTATAGGAGATTTATAAAGGGGTTTAGTGAAATTGCTTTGCCTATGTCTAAACTCTTACAAAAAGATGTTGATTTTGTTTTTGATGATGCTTGCAAAAGGAGTTTTGACACTTTGAAAAGCATGCTCATTTCCCCTCCCATTCTTAAAGCCCCAAATTGGTCTTTACCTTTTGAGTTGTCATGTGATGCTTCTAATTTTGCTGTGGGAGCTATGCTTGGTCAAAGAGAGGGCAAGTTATCATATGTGATTGCTTATGCATCTAGGACCCTAGATTCAGCTCAGGTTAATTACACCACAACTGAGAAAGAGTTGTTTGCTATTGTTTTTGCACTTGATAAATTTAGATCATATCTTCTTAACTCTAAAGTTGTTGTGTACACTGACCATGCTGCTGTGAGGTACTTGTTTAAGAAGACAGATTCTAAGCCTCGCTTGATTCGATGGGTGATCTTAATGCAAGAATTTGATGTGGAGATAAGGGATAGGAGTGGTTCTACCAATCAAGTAGCGGATCATTTGTCTAGACTACCTCATTTAAAAGCTACTATGGTAAACTCTAACCCTACTATTCCTTGTGATTCATTTCCTGATGAGGCATTGTGTGCCATTTCATCTAAGCCTCCATGGTATGCCTCTTTTGCTAACTATATTGAGTGTAGAGTCTTGCCTCCTTGTGCTTCACGTTTTGCCATTGAAAAATTGAAAAGAGAGTCTAGATTTTACATTTGGGAACCACCTTTGATGTGGAAGATTTGTAGTGATAAAGTGATTAGGAGGTGTGTTGATGATGTTGATGTGCCTTCTGTTCTTGAATTTTGTCACTCTCATGCATGTGGTGGTCATTTTAGCTCAAATAAGACAGCTAGGAAGGTTTTAGATTGTGGATTGTATTGGCCTAGCTTGTTTAAAGACTCTTATGAATTTTGTAAAGCATGCTTGAAATGTCAAAAGGTTAGTAGTTGGGGTAAGAGACATGAAATGCCTCAACAACCCATTTTATTTTGTGAGATTTTTGATGTTTGGGGCATTGACTTCATGGGTCCCTTTCCACCATCCTTTAGTTTTGAGTACATATTACTTGGTGTTGATTATGTTTCAAAGTGGATTGAAGCCATTCCTACTAGAACTTGTGATGCTAAGATTGTTTTGAAGTTTCTCAAATCTAATATTTTTTGTAGGTATGGAGTTCCTAAGGCCTTGGTAAGTGACCAAGGATCCCACTTTTGCAATAAGATGATGAAGGCTCTCTTGGCTAAATATGGAGTGCATCACAAAATCTCTACACCATATCATCCCCAAACTAATGGCCAAGCCGAAGTATCAAATAGAGAAGTCAAGAAAATCCTAACCAAGGTGGTGAACACAAATAGGAAGGATTGGTCTTTACACTTGGAGGATGCTTTGTGGGCTTATCGGACCGCTTATAAGACTCCCATTGGCATGTCTCCTTTTCGATTGGTGTATGGAAAGGCTTGCCACCTCCCTGTGGAGATAGAGCATAGGGCCTATTGGGCCATCAAGAAACTAAACTTGGATTTCCATCTTTCGGCTAAGGAGAGATTTCTTCAAATGCAAGAACTTGAGGAGCTTAGGTTGGATGCCTATGAGTCTTCTAGAATCTATAAGGAGAAAACAAGGATCCTTCATGACAAGCTAATCTTGAGGAAAAAGTTCCAAGAAGGAGATCAAGTCCTCTTGTTCCAAACAAGGTTTATTCATAAGCATGCCAAGTTGAAGTCTAAGTGGGAGGGACCATATTTAGTGACTAAGGTGTTTCCCTATGGGGTTTTGCAACTCTTGAATAAAGCCACGGGTTCCACTATGCAAATCAATGGTCACCTATGCAAGCTCTACAAAGATGCCAAATCACTTCAAAAGGAGGAGGACTTCTCTCAACATGTTTTTGAACCACCATGATAAGGTTGTATCTCTCTAACCTTGAGCTTTTACCTTCCTTTAATTGATATATTTAATGATAGGTATAGTTCAAGTGTGGGGGAGATGAACCTAGTAGGAAAATTAGAGTTTATTTGCTTTATTTGACTTCTTTGTTTTGTGTTTTAGTTTGAAAAAAAAAAAATCTGCACCACACTTTTATTATGCATTCATTATTGATCTCACTTTATTTTATCACTAGTCTATACATACATTGAGGACAATGCATGATTTAAGTGTGGGGGAGAGAAATAAACATTTTGTTTTGTTTGTTTGGTTTTGTTTGGTTTTGCAAAAAAAAAATTCAAAAAAAAATTTTTTTCTTTGTTTTGTTTTGTTTGAGGTTACTTAATTACCTAGCTCTTGAATGGATATTTTGATTCTTGAGATGTGGTAATTTTTAGGATTGAATAGGTGTGAAGTGAACATTCTTTTACCTTGAATTAATGGATTAGAGTGGCATATTACCCATTCATGGAAGAGGCTAAACACTCATGTGTGATTAATTCCTTAGTGATGTTACCCTCTAGAATTTGTTTCACTTCTTAATTAAGACCATATATCTTGCACTTGTTTGATAGGAGATGAGAGATGGCATTCATAAAAAATAGCCAAGAGCCAAATAGCCAACCTATTATTATTTATTATCCTTTGTTAGCCACTTTGAGCCTTTGGTTTGATTCCTAAAAAAAAAAATATTCACCCTATTTTTCCCCAAGGAATGCATGTTACACTTTTATATGTCTTTTTAATATTCATTGCATGTCCTAGATCAAATGAGTGGATGCCTATTATCATTTCTCTATCCATTACTTCTATTGTTTTCAAAGAGTTAGGGGCAACCAAAAAAAAAAACAACAAAGATAGATTTGAAAAAAAAAATATAGTCAAAAAGAAAAGAAATAAAGTTGGTAGAAAAAAAAAAGAAGAAAAAAAAAAGAAAAGAAAGAAAAAAAAATAAAAAAATAAAAAGTTGCCTAGCTCATCCATTCCATTTGTTTTATTATTTCTTATCATTTCTTTCCATCATCATTGTGTTAATGTGTTCACTCAATTGAGTTAGGTTATGCTTTGCATATTAAGGGGATATATCTTGATTTAGCATTATTTTGATGCTAACCCTATTTTTTTTATATACATGCATTTCTTAGACATCCTTTCATTACCTATATCACAACCTAATAAAGTCCATTTGATTCTTGATTGCAAGTGCTATTTAGTGATGGAGAAGTAGAAGGGTTACAAATTCATAGTAGGGTTTATCCTAAGAAATTTTGAGTGAAATTTAATACCTTATACACTTTGAGTGATGAGAGCAAACACTTAACCTAGAGAGGCTTACTCTTTGACATTGATTCTTGGTAAGGGTTTGTTTGTGATGTGCATAATTCTTTCGTAATTATTGCCACATTGATTGATAATTTGTAGAAGTTCATGAGCTAGTATTTTAGTGACTTGAAATAATATTTTTCTCTTATTTCTTGTCTTATAGTTTCTTTTGGGACCTTTTTCACTTGATTTTGCCCGGAGTGCAAAAGCTAACTGTGGGGGAATTGATAGAACACATTTGTTACCCACTTTTATTTGTCAATTAGGACCATTTTATTAATGATTTATCACCTTCAAGTGCACACATTGCATTAGATTTGGAACTTTGCCTAAGTTTCTAATATCAGTGCACTAGGGGCATTTTGGTCCAAAAAATGAACTTTTGAGAAAATGTACAAGAAAAATTGACAAAGTGCATTTTATGTCCAGTTGATGAATGGTGAAATTATATTTTTAAAATTCATTTTAGTTTGGGAGTAATTAAATAAAAAAGTCAACACTTTCTTAAGTGTCTTAGTTTGTCCTAGTTTTTGGTTTGCCTTTGTGTGAAAATTTTTATATAATTTTGTGCAGCCTAAAACTTGGTTAATTTAATAAATTCTCCCTTCTAATTATGAATTTAATTCTGGACATGAATTAGATTTTATTATATCATATGCTATTTAATTGAATTATGTGATTTATGTGACATAGGTGGCATGTGACTTGTGCATCAATTGGGCAATTGAGGTCAACACTCCTTGAGGACAATGGCTGATGGTTTGCACGTGAATTATGATTATTTTGAGGGATTAGATCAGCTAAAATGATGTGGATGACACATGGGAAATTAGGCACACATTGGAATCATTTACAAACCAATAGGAAGTTGCCACCTTGCAAGTGTGACAAGGCTCCCATTTACATTTTAATTTCTTTTTCCTTATTTTAATTAAGCTTCAGCTGATGGGAGACACCAAGGAGCACGCCATTTTAAGTCTCAAATGGGATCCAACACATATCTCATTCATCTTCCACATTCTCTCTCTCTTGTTCATAGTGTTCTTCATTTTCTCTCTTTTGTTCTTCATTTTCCAGCACCCTAACCTCCATTTTAGCCACCAAACCTCCCCAAAACTCATACCATTCTTCTCCTTTCTTCATTTTCGTTCCATCCCTTCTATTTTCACAAGGATTGAAGCTCATTTTCATCATTCAAGAGCTATGGAGTTTGGCCTTCACAAGCAATCACTTGGGTTCTTGAAGATGAAGATTGGCTAAGTTTCTTTGTGGAATCCTAGAGAGATGAAGATGGAGGATGAGTCTTGAGCTTCAAATTGGCTAAGTTCTTTTGTTTCCTATCCTCTTCTCTTTTTACTAGATGGTTAGATTCCTTAATCTAGGGTTTAATCATCTTAGCTTATAAATTCTAATTTGAATTTGATGTTGATGTAAAGAGAGAGGATTGTTTCATTTAATTTCTTCCTTGGACAGCCATGACTGAATTTTGCCACTCTTTGTTTGGCACATAATCTTGTGTTTTTCAATTAGTGAATTTCTTGTGTTAATATTGCATAATCTTGTGGTGTTAATGCTTGTGTTGTTGAGTAGCTTGACATAATCTTGTGGTTGCTCAATTTATGTGTTTGACCATGGCTGTTGAGAGAGGATTTTGAGTGAATCACTTGGCTAATGTCTTCACCAATTGATTAATTAAACTAGGGACTTTAATCTAAGACCTAGGGAGGTTAGCTAATTAGGTTAATTGGCTTAGGATAATTTTCTTAAGTCATGACAGCTTTAGTCAAGAGGAAAGGGAAGCTAAACTTAGCCTAATCATGAGAAGATAATGAGTCCAAAATCAACTAATCTCTAGGGTTCCATTATTGTAAAAAGGGAAGTTCATTTCACTCACTTTCACTAGCATTTTAATTACTTGCATATTAGGTAATTAGTTTAGATAATTAGCTAGATAACTAAATTCCTACAAACTTTGGTTGATTTATTTCACTAGATAACTTTCAATTAGACTTAAAACCATTCCTTGGGAGATGACCTAGGGTTGGCCCTATATTGCATTAGGGTTAGCTTTAGTATAATTTTGAGGATAAGCGACTAATTTCCTATCAGCAGGGTAAGGGAAGAGAGTTTGGACTAGCTTGAGTTGTGAAGCCGTGTACACTCAAAGTTGTGTAATGAACTGAATTAAGAATTTATGCATATATTTATATATGAGTTTTCATATGGTTGCATGCATGTTTTGAGTAATGGATTTGTGAAATTGTAGCCTGATTGTGTATGTTTGTGGTGATTTGAATTTAGGGGCTATGATTTGGTCATGTTTATTGTGATTGATGGTGAATCTTATGCCCAAGTAAGAAATTATAATGAAACGAGTAATTTGAGGCTAAGATTGTAATGTGAATGTGAATGTATATGAATGTGATTAGAAATATTCAAGTAGGCTAAGTTATGCCAAAAAATGGCAAGTCATGCAAGTTTGTGAAAATGTGAAAATTGGCCATAAAAGGGTCAAACTTCAATATATGTGTATGATTGTGATAGATTGAGGTCAATCAGGTGTATTAGATCCTTTTGGACTTGATTCAAGGCCTAAACTGGTATAATGAGAGAAAGGGATCGATTTGAGTGCTTAGGTGTGCAAATTTTTTCGAAAAAGTGACTTTTTACACTTGGGTGTTGAAAATTTGATCAGATTGTTAGATTGTGTCCAAACTTATCTCATTAACTAGCTTACAAGCTAAGTTTTATGTGGGCATTTGAATTACTCCGATCGAACATCATATATGAAAATGGTGCACGCCAGAAGTTCATCATTTTTGTTGTCAAAATGATAGCAGAATTTCGAACAAGTGCGCCACGGCGCATGGTGACACATGCCACGGCACGTGACACAAAACAAGCTGAGCATGTGGCTTTGTGCCACATGTCGTGGTGCACGTATTGCATGCCGTGGCACACGGATCAAATCCCAACTTTATTTTGTGATGAAAGGCATGTAATTGAGAAGGGAATGCGTATGGGTTTTGTCTACTATGTGTTAAATGAGTATATGACTTTCTTCTGCTGTGTATGATTTTATAAAATATATCTTTAGTCAAAGCTTTTCAAATGAGATTTAATTATTGTAATTGACGTGTTAATGTGGTAACACTGTTAGTCTTTTCCTATATGGAGGATATAGAAGGAGGTTACACAATGCACACTAGAAGTTGGACTTCCTGAGCTGTCATGACCCCTTGTGTTGTTATGACTACATTGTGCACTATGGCACATGACAAAGAGGGGAGCTTCTCCCTCTGTGTTATCCATTGTGATAGACAGGTCAAAACCTTAGAAAAAATTGCTATTTGCCCCAGTTCTAATTTATTGTCCCTAATTTAGTCCTTCTACTTCCTGATTATGTTTAACTCTAATTTTAAACTTATGTTGAGCTCAACTAATGCTTTCAAATGTTTCTTGGGATCCCAATTTTTTTAAAATATATTTTCTTTATTTCTCATGATTGGATTGAAGGTGTGTTGTTGTCTTAGTAATGCAAAGACGGGCATTATACCTAATAGGTGGCTTGTATTGGCTTGGGATAGTCTACCATTGGCTGGTTGATCTAGCACTAAGTAAGGGAACTAGCTTGAGGACAAAGAGGGGAAATAAGGGTGATTGTTTGTCATGTAATATAGTATCTCTTATATCTATTTAAAATGTATTATTTTTTTTTTCATTTAGCAAACTCACATATAAAATGGTTTGCATATATTATGATAAATTAGCATTAGTTATTGAAACTTTTGAATTTCATCCATGTGGTTGACAATTTTTAGAAGAGCCAAGTGTAGTATGCAAAGAAGCCTTGAGGCTTGGTAGTGCGGATACACTACCTTTTGGGTATTGATTTATAATTTTAATGATATGAAATGTTGCCAATGCTAAGACTTTTGTTATTTGATAATTATGTAAATTCATTGTGGTGATCATACCTTTCAAACTATTACTATTGTGGTATACTTTTGCATGATTGTAAATTGTGAATTATGATTTATGTGGGATGGTTTGAAATGGCATCATTATAGAGCCATATGTTTACCTTGTTTTGAAAGTGATTAAATTATCTATTTTGGTTGATGGCTTTGGTAAGCATTTGCTGGGAGCATATATAAGGTTGGGAAAAATGACATTTTGGCCTAATGACATGTGGGAGGATAAACTTTTAATTGAGATACTGTGTTGCATAAACTATCAAGACCAACTATTAAATGATATTATATTAAGTTTCTTTTATATATATTGTGTTGAGTGGCTATAACCTAATTATAATTTTAATTGTGCATAAGTAGCAAAAGGAATGATTATACATTAATTGGAATGTTTGTAAAATAGTCAAAAATTTTTAAATGCATAACAACTTGTAAATTCCTATTTATTTTTGTCTCCTATGGTTTTAACTTATATGAAATCATATGAGCTTTTCACATTTATTTTTGTTTTTGAATGCTTGAGATCTCAAATTTTAAAATTGACTATTTAATAAGTTAAATTTTATTTACTATGGTCGTTTTTATTTATTTAGTTTTTGCTTTCTATCATAGTAGAATCTTTTCTACCATGATAATTGTTTAAAAAGGAAAGTGATTTCAATTTTTTTCCTACCATGATCATTTTTAAAAAGGTAGAAAGTAGACAAATCCATTATCTTATCGCTATTAGTTTTTTTTAAAAAATAAATAAAGATTTTTTAATTAATATTTTTTTAATAATATTGCTTACTCCCTCGGTTTTATTAACGGGACACTTTTTCATCAGAACTAAAGAGGTGTGCAGAAAACATATTAATATGTTTAAAAACTAACAAAATTTTCAAATTTACATAATTATTGCATGAATAAGAAGATGATGTGCACAATAGAAAAACATCAAACAAATATATTGAATGAGAGAAAAATAAAAAGATGTGTAATAAATAGTTCAAAAAAATTAATATGCAGTTCCTTACATTTTTTATTAACTTTGAACTAAGTTCTTATAATTTATTTTATTTGAATTGGATCAATATCATAGTTTGATCTGTAACATATGTTAATCTCTAAATATTAAAACCTTAATTTTTTTCTTGAAAAAATGAAATTATGAACTTTTATATTTTTATTAGAAGAGTATATAACTTTAAAATTAATTAAATAATTTTTATAATTAAAAATTTATACAATTAAGTTATGTTTTCTAAATAATTTATATACATATATATAGAACTTTATAAGAATTAATAAAAATTTAAGCATTAAATTAAATCAAATTTTCTATAAAATTCAATTTTTTTGTTTAAGGGAAAATTAATTATTCATTAATACTTTTAATTGTCAATGATTAGCATGTCTAATATACCAAATTATAATATTAAAATAAAATAAAATAAAATAAATTATAGGGACCTAATTTAAAATTAAAAAACTATAAAGACCTGCAAATTAATTTTTGTTATCAAAAATAGTTTATTTGGTGCCCTTAAAAAAGGATTAATATTTTACCCCTAAGATACTAATGAATATAAGATTGGAGGGAGAGGGAGTTTTGCATAAGCTTAAATTTTTTTTAGATAGAGTTTGAATTAATGGATTTAAATTTAAATTTTAAATTTTAAATATTTTATTTATACTCTCATTTAAAATTTATATATTTAAAATAATTTTTTTTTGAATAATGTAATTTTTTTTTAAAATAAAAGAAAGAAAAGCTAAAATTTGAAGAAAAAAAGGAAGATTGAGAAGTGAGAGTAACAGAGACAATGAAAGTGAAAACGTAAAGGAAATGTAATGGTCAGAGCAGCTATAATTTTAAATACCTAAAATTTTAAAAAAATTATAATAGAATTTAAAATTGTAAAACAATTATTATTGCATCACAATATCACGTGACGATCGTCATGACTATGCAACTAGAATCAATCAGTATAGAACACGTGGGTCAAATTAAAAAATCAACAATGGGACCAAATTCAAAGAATACTGGTACAGTGGAACTCAGCTGGCAGTCGCAAAAGCAAGTGGTAACTGCGGAGGCTAACTGTCAACAATCCAACCATTTCCGTGTCCGTGTCCATGTCGTGGCCAAACCCAGAAGTGGGCCCCACTGATCTCTACCTTAACGCAAACTATGAAAAACTCCTCACTTCCCTCCCACTCTCTCGACCACCACCGCAACTCAACCCTCACCTGCTCATTACTTTCTCACATCTTATCCAAATCTGATGGATTTTTTCAGACAAGACACATCCGATGCTTCTTCTTCAGAGGGAAGCTCGTTGAGCGGCGACGAGCAGATGTTGTTATTGGCGTCGGAGAGACCCAAGAAGCGAGCGGGACGGAGGGTTTTCAGGGAGACGAGGCATTCCGTGTACAGAGGAGTGCGACGGAGGCACAACGACAAGTGGGTTTGCGAGGTTCGTGTGCCGAATGATAAGACGAGGATTCGGCTTGGAACATATTCCACGGCGGAGATGGTCGCTCGTGCTCATGACGTGGCGGCGCTAGCTCTTCGTGGGAAGTCGGCTTGCCTTAATTTCGCCGACTGGTCTTGGCGTTTGCCTCTGCCAGAATCAACCAATGCGGCGGAGATTAGGCGAGTGGCCGCTCTCACTGCTCAGGAATTCGGTCGGAGTAGTAGTGCTGATGATGTTGAATTTTGCATCAGTTGCAGCAGTGCGACGGTTGACGACGAAACCATCGTAGATGCGTCGCCGTGGAATGCCATGCAGGATTACTGTGAAGAAGAAGCGATATACATGCATCAAACTCCGGCGGCGTCAACGGAGTTTGACGAGCTCCGTCATTTGTTGATGAGCATGGCGGAGTAGCCTCTCCGATCGCCACCCTCTTTTAGACCATATGGTTGGAGCTGGAATGACGTGGAGATTGAAACTGAGGTCTCACTGTGGCAGTATTGAGAGCTCGAGGCGTTGCTCGTTCGACTTACTGTAACATGTTAGCTTGTGACACGCGCATACATGTCTCTTGATTTTCATTATTATCTTGATTTTTCTTTTTTTAAAAAGGGACAAAAGTTATTTGTTTTTTACTCCCTAGTGACGAACTCACAAAAATTAATTTGGGGCGACAAAATTTGCACATAAGATCATTAAGGTTGTCGAATTGGAGAGTTTAAGTAAATTCATTACAGAGATATAAATTTAAAACATAAACTCATAAAAATTTATATCTATTAATAAATAGTCTTTGAAAGTATATAATAAAATAATTAAAATATAAAATATTATCATAATTTAATTTAAATATATTTTAAATATATATTCCTGAAATTAAATTCATCTACATTTATAGATTATTATACTCAATACAAATATTTCAAAATATATAGGGCAACTTCTTTTTTTTGTATTTTTCTTGTTTTTTAATATTATTTTTTGTTTTTATTTTTTCATTAAACCGGTTCTATAGTTTCTTTGAATCAAGTTTTACATAGTATATACCTATCTGCTCAATGAGTTTATGAGTAGATTTACATGATTTTATGAGCTAAAAATGTAAAAATGATAAACTCAAAAAGTTAACTCATGAGTTTAATCAAATTTTATGTAGTCCAAGTTCATGAGTGAGTTAATACAATTTTGGAAGTTAGCTAGCAATATAAAAGCGATTAACTTGAAGAGTCAATTTGAAAATTTGACAATAATGCATAAGATAAACATCAATATCATTAGTAAATTAATTATAATTTTTATTAAATGTAAAATTTATTAAAATTAAATGCTAATATAGAACTATACATAAAATATAACATTATAATAACATAATATATATATATATATATATATTTGATTTCTGTTCTTTATTTAACTAATAAAACTTAATTTTTTTAAGTTTTGACCAATAAAAGTGGGTTCAATTGATGATTTAGCCCATAATCTGATTTGACTTACCTCAATTTTTTTGTGTTAAAATTTTTTTAACTCTTTTGTATAGTATACATTTTTTGTGATAAATTTTTCAATTTAAACAATCAAAGAAAATTATTTTCTAAACTATTTCTCCCTTCCTTTTAAAACTCTTGCTATTTGAGGTTAATAAAAACACACAAATAAGATTTTGGTTAAATAAAATTTATTTGTTATGAGGCACATGAATTTTCACTTTTTTTAGGGTGCGCGGACAGCTGAAATTTTTAAATGAGGGCAAATCAAAAGTTTAGAATAACTACATGTATTTCTTTTTGGTCTTGTAGGGGCAATTGCCTCATCTATCTTACAAATAGGTTTGTCCCTGCTCCGTCCAATCCTTCTTGTTAGTTGTTAATAACCCTTAATTTGTGTGCTTCTCTTGACTAATTAAATATCATCCTAATTATCCAAACAATCTTCTCAAAATAATAAACTTATCATTTATTATAATTTTGACATTTTAAAAATATTCAATAATTTTAAACAATTTAAATTTTAATTTATGTAAAGTTGTTAATAACTTTATATGTTATAATAATAATCGGTAAAGGATCATGAAATTGGGGGAAATATTAGATGGGTCAGACTTTTCTATATGAAATTGCCATTGGTTTCGAATTTTACGTGATATATGTAAATCTCACAAACCCATCTATTATAAGCCACAGACTTTTATATGGCTCATAAATAGAGCTCTTCTTCCTTCACCTTGTCAAGCATATACAGAGTTTGGGCTAAATTCATGTCTCATGTTAGGTGACAAGTTGGTAAAAAAGATCAAATATTCTTCTGGTATAGTAGGTAGTCTCCCCTACCTGAACCACTTGTTAAGTTTGTCTCTTCTCATATGAATAATGTGCTTTCATGCTAAAGCTTTTTTTTTTTTTTTGCTCAAATAAGGGAGGGTGGATACTGATATGATTAGTCACTATCTTCACCCTAATGTGATCAAATCCATCTTACTCCTCCAACCTCCTAACCCATAGGGTGATGATGGCATTCTTTGTTAGAGGCCATCTTCGGATGGTAACTTTTCTATAAAATCCACCTACAATACAATTGAAAATCAACAAGGTGGAAGCAATTGTGCAATTTGGTCTACAATTTGGAAATAACCAACTTATTGAAAAATGAAATATTTTTCTCTGGAATGCTGTTTGGGATCGCGTCTAGTCCAATTTTGTCAACTCTAATGACACTAACCCTTCTTTGGTCCACATCCTTCATGACTATATGAAATCTAGGGAAGTATGGTTGAAACTAATCAAAAGCTCTAAATTAAATGTTTTCTTTTCTCTTTTCTTGTGGAAATGGATCATTTGGAATGCAAAAAATGATGCAAGAGGACTAGGTAGTAGAAGAATCAAGAACCCCATGCTAGAGACTTTTTGCTCATATATGCTGGAAAATATGGAAGGAGAGATGCAAATTTGTCTACTCTGAAGCTATCCTAGTAGAGACATCATGTTCTCCTACATACAAAACGTTATCAACACTACTACAGAATATATCTTTAGGAGTGGGTATTTAGGAGCGCTTATTTAAAAAGCGCTTCAAAATGTGAATGCGGAATTTACCGGAGCGCTTTTCTAAATAAGCGCTCTTGTATGTCAGGCTTCATAATAAGATAACGCACCTAATTAATATATGTAAAATATGACAAAAAATTTAAAAATACCTTCGGGAGCGCTCATACTTAAGCGCTCCAGAAGATAGCTCTTCGGGAGCACTTGCTGAAGAGCGCTCCAGAAGAAAACCTTCCGGAGCGCTCTTCGACGAGCGCTCTGGAAGATTGATCGCTCTTCCAGAGCGCTCTACGAAGAGCGCTCCGGGAGAGCGCATCTTCCGGAGCGCTCCATAATGAGCGCTCCGGAAGAGTCTTCCCACTCTTATATCCATTTCTCTATTTAGTTTCTTTCATACCTCTCTCTCTTTTGTTGCCTCTCATTCCTTCTCTGTGTCGTGCATCTCTCTTTGTTTCTGTGCTGCATTGCCATTGTTGTCGCCGTCCTCCCCTGCGTCGCCATCGCCGCCGCCATCACCGTCCTCCCCTGCGTCGCCGTCGCCATCCATCTCCGCGTCGCCGCCGCCGTCGCTGTCCGATCTCTGCGTCGCGTCGCTGTCTGGTCTCTGCGTCACCACCGTCGCGCCGTCACTGCCTGGTCTCTGCGTCGCCGTTGCTGTGCCTCCATCTGTTCTGCTGTTCCAGATCTACATCTCTGTCCCAGATATGTATTGCTATTGCAGATCACCATCCATCTATTCTGCTGTTTGCTGTTCCAGATTTGCATCTCTGTTTCAGATCTGTATTGCTGTTGCAGATCTGTGCTGCTACTGTACACCAGAGGAAGGGATGCCGTGAAGACCTCCGTTGCTGCTGCCGTGAAGACTACACTTTGAAGGTATTTTTTTTAATAATTAATTTATATATATTTGAGAATAAATTTTAAATATTTTTTTAATAATAAATATTATAGAAAATATATGAATTGAAGTTATTTATATTAAAATTATGGAGTATTTGTAGTTGATAATTTAGATTAAAGTTGAGGAAACTACTTGAACATTTTTATTTTATTTATGAAATATACTTTTATGGGAGATTATTGTTATTAATTAAATTACAATTGATTGACAGAATTTAAATACATTATGGTACTAAATTTTTATTTGGATGAATTGATTTATTTAGTTTAGATATATTGTGTTGTGAAATTTGATTGTTTGATCATTTGAGATATTGTTCTTTTAAGGAAGATGCTGTTGAATTTTTTTTATAGAAATCTAAGTCTTTTGTTTATTGAATTTTGATAATCATATTAGTGACATGGATCGTAAGTGGATGTCGGCTAATCGACTATCTAGAGAATATTGGGATGGTGTAGATGAATTCATTAAATTTGCATTTTGTCGTGATCAAGACCCCCGTGGAGTCATATGTCCTTGTTTGAAATGTTGCTATGGAAAAAGAGTAAAGCCAATAGAATTGAAAGATCATTTAATATGTAATGGGATTGATCCAACTTATACTTGTTGGACCATGCATGGGGAGAGAAGGAATAATGCAAGTAATTGGAGGGATAGTGCGAGCTACTCAACATCGTGATAGTGGGATATATGATGTTGACCGTCTTGATGAAATGATTGATGTGATTGAAGAGGATCTTAGAGACTGTCCTGAGATGTTTGAGAGATTGAAGAGTGATGCTGATAAACCATTATACCCCGGTTGTAAAAAATTCACAAAACTATCAGTTATTTTGAAACTATACAACCTAAAAGCAGCAAATGGATAGAGCGATAAGAGTTTCACGGATTTGCTTGAACTCTTATATGAAATGTTACCTGAGTACAACGAGCTTCCACCTAATACTTACGAAGCTAAAAAAGTGCTCTGTTCTATTGGGATGAGCTATGAGAAGATACATGCATGTCCAAATGATTGTGTCCTCTTTCAGAAAGAGTATTCAACCTTAGATAAGTGTCCAAAATGTGATGCATCATGGTACAAAAGAAATGGATGTAGCCCAGCGAAGGCATTGTGGTATTTTCCAATCATACCAAGATTTAGACGCCTATATAGCATTGCAGAAGATGCTAAACACTTAACATGGCATGCTGATGAGAGAATTAAGGATGCAAGCTATGGCACCCTGCAGATTCTCCTCAATAGAAAAAGTTTGATCTTATATACCCTGAGTTTGGGGTTGAAGATAGAAACTTACGCCTTGCACTAGCCACTGACGGAATGAACCCACATGGCATGCAAAGTAGTACTCATAGTACATGGCCGGTTATTTTGATGATCTACAATCTCGCTCTAGCATTGTGCATGAAGCGCAAATTTATGATGCTGTCATTGTTGATTTCTGGGCCTCGACAACCAGGAAATGATATAGATGTGTACTTAGCTCCTCTGATTGAAGATCTGAAGATTTTATGGGAGACAGGTGTGGAAGTTTATGATGGGTATAGAGAAGAACATTTCATCCTACGAGCAATGTTGTTTGGCACCATAAATGACTTTCCTGCCTATGGCAATTTATTAGGATACAGTATCAAAGGACGAGATGCATGTCCAGTATGTGAGGAGCACACATGTTCAGTGCGGTTGGAACATTGTAGGAAGAATGTCTTTATTGGTCATCGACGATTTTTGCCGCAAACACATCATTACTGACGACTGAAGAAGGCCTTTAATGGCCACCCGGAGAAGGGTAAGTTCCCATGCCATTAACTGGTGAGCAGCTTTTTGAAAAGGTCAAAGATTTAAATATTGAATTTGGAAAACCATTTGCAAGTAAGATTGTTAAGAATGGTTGGAAAAAGAAGTCCATATTCTTTGAGCTACCATACTGGAAGACCCTAGATGTTAGGCATTTCCTGGATGCAATGCACATCGAAAAGAATGTCTGCGATAGTCTTGTTGGCACATTACTCCACATTTCAGGAAAGAGTAAAGACGGAATTAATGCAAGGATGGATTTGATTAGCATGGGGTTAAGAGAAGAGTTGGCACCAGAGAGGAAGGGAAAACGCACTTTTTTACCTCCAGCAGCTCACACCTTGTCTAGAAAGGAAAAATTAGCTTTCTGTGAATTCTTGCATGAAGTTAAAGTGCCAGAAGGATATTCTTCAAATGTAAGTAGCCTCGTATCCATGAAAGACCTCAAACTAGTAGGTCTCAAGACTCATGATTGTCATGTCATCATGGAAAATTTATTGCCGGTTGGTATACGATCCATTTTGCCGAAGAAGGTGCGAGCCACAATTACTAGATTTTGTTTCTTCTTTAAGGCAATTTGTAGCAAGGTGATTGACCCAAAAATTGCCAAAGCTAGAACATGAAATAGCTAAGATTTTAAGCGAGCTGGAAATGTATTTTCCGCCTTCGTTCTTCGACATCATGGTTCATTTATCATTTCACTTAGTTAGAGAGATAAAGTTGTGTGGCCTCGCTTATTTGAGATGGATGTACCCAGTAGAGCGTTACTTGAAAGTATTAAAAGGATATGTAAAAAATCGAAGTCGGCCCGAGGGGTGTATTGTTGAGAGGTACATCATGGAAGAAGCAGTTGAATTATGTACTGGATATCTCTCTAATGTGGATGCCATTGGGTTGCCAAAGTACACAAAAGACACCACAGGTGAACAAGGTGGAATCATTGGGAAGAAACTCATTAGCATAGACAAGACACAATGGAGCAAGTTCACTTGTATGTTTTACACAACACTGAGGAAGTTCAACCATATATCAACGAACACAAGGCAATAGTTAAGAGTCAGAATAAAGGTAAAAATGAAACATGGCTAGCAACATATCACAACCGGCACTTTATATATTGGTTTAGATCTCGCATCTCTGAGGAGTCTCACCCATCAGAAAGGTTGAGGTTTTTGGCTAGGGGTCCTGGATTTGAAGTATTTTCTTATACAGGTTATGTAATTAATGACTTTACATTTTATACGAAAAGTCAAGATGCTCGGAGCACTATGCAGAATAGTGGTGTAACGCTTAAAGCTCAATCAATGCATGTCTCTAGTTTTAAAGACAAGAATCCAATCTATGCAATGATGTCATATTTTGGGATTATAGAGCACATTTGGAATTGGATTATATCAAGTTTCGCGAACCTGTCTTTTGTTGCACGTGGGTTGACAATAAAAACGGCTTTCGAATTGACGAGTTAGGTTTTATTCAAGTAGATCTTAATAAGGTGGCTCATAAAGATGAACCATTCATTTTGGCATCACAAGCTCGACAAGTGTTTTATGTGTCAATCCAGCGCATAAAAATTGGTCGATTGTTCTTTTAACAAATAAAATAGTGGGTAATGAGGAGGATGAAGATTTCAATGTTGAGGATGACCCTTTCATGGGAACATCACGGACATTTGATGTTTCAACTGGGGATAATGCCTTCTATATTAGAGAAGATCACGGAAGGGATTTGGATTGATGAGGGATATGTAGAACACACAAAAGAAAAAACAAAAAAAAAAAGAAAAAATAAATTTTAACACTTGTAAGTTCTTTATTTAAATTTCCTTTTAATTGTTAAAAATTTATTTTAGTTGTTAAATTTTTTTTTGTTGTTAAAAATTTACATTTTTCCTTTCAGGTATATGGCTACCCCACCTGAGAACAGTGGTGATGCTCCACCCACTGAAGAAGAAGCATTCAAGGAGGTTAAACGGGGTAAAACTGTTATGAAAGCAGTAATACGGGCTCGAGCAGCTGGTCGTAAATTACCAGTAAATTGGAATGATAGGGGCCAATTAGTTAAGTCTCCTCAGTTGGCCAGTTACATAGGGGTCTTAGCTCGTCATTATGTTCCCTGTTGCATTGCAGACTGGAGAAAGAAAAATGACCCACAGCTTGAAGAAGCAAAAAATAATATATGGGAAGATTTGTGTATATCTTTTGACCTGGATGAGAGTCATAGGCATTATATCATGAGAAAAGCAGCATATGCTCATAGAAAGTTTCGAGCTACCCTCACAACATATCATCTAAAAGATGCAAATGAAGAATTCAATCCTCATCCTCCTAAAATGTATCCAGAGATCCAGCAAGAGCATTGGGATGAATTTATTAAAATGCGCCAACAGCCTGAATTTCAACAGATCAGCCAGGTCAATCGCTCTAGAGCCGCAAGTACTCCTTTTCAATATAGAGCAGGAAGAAAGAGCTATCCAGATATTGAACATAGTTTGGTGAGTTTCAATTAATATCGTCTGTTGATATTACTTATATATATATATATATATAAGGAAATTTTTTTAATTATTCTAATATCTTCTTTAAATAGAGGGAAGAAGTTGGACCTAATGCTCCAATTTCTCGAGCTCTTGTTTGGAAGACTGCTCGAGAAGATAAAGAAGGCAAATTACCTGATGAACGCACTCGAAAAGTCTGGGAGGATTGTGTGAGTATTAATATTTTAGTGTATTACTTTATTTACATTATTTACTTAATAATTAGTTTACAATTTGTTCAACAGGAAGCATTATCACAATCAATATCACAAGATGATGTGGGGGAGCATGTGGATGTCCTTGGTAGGGCATTGGGAGCTCCAGAGGTCTCTGGTCGTGTTAGAGGAGTTGGATTTGGCATTTCTCAGGGCACCTACTTTGGACGTCGGTCTAAAATTTTTACTGAAGATGATTTTAATGCAAGGATGGCAGAAATGGAGGCGAGAATGGAAAAAAAATTTCAAGCTCAAATGGAAAAGAGATTTGAGCAAATGATTGGAGTTATAAATATGCCACAAGGTAGCCCCAGTGATAAAGATAGTTGCTCCTTCCATACTAAAGAAGACTTTCCTAAGGTTATAATTTTTCTTTCTATTATCTTCTCTTTATTCACAAATTATGTTTCACATTTTTTTAAGATATTAATTTTTAATTTTTAGGGCGAGTCTCAATGTCAATTATGGTTAGAATCACCACATTGTCGTGTTGTGGCAATCGGATCTGTGTATAATGATAATAGTGTTACTATACACTCCAGACCGTTGCCTGCTGATCACTTAAAGGTGACTATAACTATTCCAATAGAAAATGATGCTGAGTTGCCAGTGCAAATAGAAGATGAGGATATATTCACGATTTTTGATGCCGTTGGAACTTATGTGGCTTGGCCTTCAAAGCTCATTAAGTTACAGGTATAATAATTGATGGTTCTTTAAAATCATTCATATTTTCTTACGGCCTTACCAATCCATTTTACATCTTGTAGTCCTCAAAATTTAAAGAAGTTGTAAAGAAGCCAATCAAAGCGAAAGGAAAGCCATCGAAAGGATCTACCTCTGTGACTAAGGCAAGGAAGACCAGCACAGAATCTACTCAGTTGAAATATCCTCATCAAAATGCACTTGAAATGATTATGCAGACAACATTGAAAAATGAGATCCGTGAAGTAGAATTTGAAAAGGAGATTTATGGTGAAATAATTAGCGAAAAATTAGCAGCTGAAAATATTAACGAGATTCTGACCAAGGATTGGCTACAAACAACACAAATTAGTTTATACATCAGGTACTTTCTCAATTTTATTACTTATTGTGGTATTTATTTAATTTTAGTTGTGAATGATTCTATTTTTTTTCATTTTAGGTACTTATATCATACTTTTGTAGTGCCAGGCTCATTGATAACAAAATTTTCATTTATTAGCCCGCACAACACTAGTACCTACAGTGTTGAGTACCATTCTCAAAAGATTACTGATGCATTCAAATCAAAGGCAAAAGAAACATGTTATTTTTAGCTCCTCACAATCCAGGGTAAATTGTTATTATTGTTTATTTTTAACTTTAGTTGATATTTTAGTTAATGAACTATTTTATTTTTTCAGGCAACATTGGGTGCTTGTTTGTATCAATCCATTCGTCCCTGTGATTTATTATCTTGATTCATTAAGAGATAGTGACTTTAGAACTACAAATCTATGAGGATATTATTTAATCAGTAAGTTTTTAGTTCTATATTCTTTATATATGTTTATTATAATAATTAATTTTTACTTGGTATGCTTAATCATTATATAATAGGGCTGTAGCACGTTATGAGGAGGTGAAGGTCTCCCTCCAAACACCGAAAGACCTGATCCTGTTGAGTTTTATTCTTGGAAAAGAATAAAGGTTTGTATTATTTTCTTAATAAAACAAGTTGGTACATATCTAAATGATTGTTTGATTGATATTTTATGTTTGTTATTCTGAATATATTGTTCTGGATTGATGTAGAATTTTTGGAAAATTCTGAAACTTCCAAGTTATAGGGGAGACTCTGCCGGATTTTCGACAGCAAATACTTGTATCATATATATAACTTCATCACTGAAGTATTTTAAATTAAGTTAGAATTTATTTCTACCATATAAATGACATCTTTTATTGTTTTATAGGTACCTACACAATTACAAGGTTGGGAGTGTGGATACTATGTTATAAAGTTTATGAGAGAAGTAATCACACAACAAGAGTTGATCATTCCTGAAAATGTAAGTCAAAAGCTTTGAAATTAAGTTAATATAATGTTAATTACTTATATATTGCTTTCATATCTTGTGTAGTATTTTGTTGGAGCAAGATATTCGCATTTTACTATGGAGCAAATAGAAGATTTAGTTGAAGAATGGTCAAAATATATTATTGGCTATTTGTGATAGGAAGTTAGATTTCAATGTTAAAAAAATAACAATAGTTTTATTTGTTAGGCTTGTTAGAAATTAAACTAGGTTAGTTGGAAAATTGAAATTGTTGTATCAGTTTAAAATTTTTTTCTTGTATATAAAATTTTTATGTTGATATTATTTTTAAATTAGTTTTTGATATTATGATTTGCCATTATTAAAGATATTTAAAAGGAGAAATTTGAAAAATTTAATTTAAAAAAAATAAATATAATATACGGGAGCGCTCATTTGAAGAGCATTCCTGTAAAGAAACTTACGGGAGCGCTCTTTTAAAGAGCGCTCCGGTAAGTTGTTATCATATGGGAGCACTCCTATAAAGAGCGTTCCCGTATAGGGAATACAGGAGCGCTCTTTACAAGAGCGCTCCGGTAAGGTTAGCATACGGGAGCGCTCCTATAGAGAGCGCTCCGGTATGCATCATACAGGAGCGCTCTTACATAAAGCACTCCCGTACATGACGTGTACTCTAGCGCTATTACGGGAGCGCTTTTCTAAAAGCGCTCCTGTATCGCTTACATACAGGAGCGCTTAAAAAAAGCGCTCCTGTAAATTTCGGAGCGCTTGATACGGGAGCGCTTCAAAAGCGCTCCCTAAGGTCAAAAAAAAGCGCTCCTGTAAGCTTATTTTATAGTAGTGCAATAACCTCATTCTTCAATCAAAATCTAACATCTAGTCTTCGAACCATGATAAAGCTTAAGGAAAATGGAACCCACCTAGATATTGATGGCTCGGTAGACATCAATGGCTCTATCACCTATCAAGGGCTCATTTATGATGTTCAAGGAAATTAGATTGAGGTTTTCCTAGATACTTGGTTACTACCTCAATGACAAGGATGATTGCTCACCTCTCAAAATAATGCTAAGCTAACCCTAATGTAGCAAAAGGCTAACCTAGGTCATCTTTGAATGGAAGTGTTCATTAGTTCAATTAAAGAAATTTCTTGAGTGAAGTAGGTTAAATTTCAAATGCTTAGGGTTCAAATTGATCATTAAAGCTAATGAAATAAGGAAACACTACTACAGAAAAAACTTATGGGAGTGCCCTTTTAAGGGTGCTTAAAAGAAAAATGCTCTTGAAAGTGAAGGCAAAACTTACAAGAGTGCTTTCAAGTAAAAGCACTCTTGTATGTCTAACTTTTAGGAGTGCTTCTAAAAAAGTGCTTTGGAAATGTTGTCATTTAAAAAAATGAAATTAAAACACTAAGTCTTCTAGAGCGCTTTTCAAAAGAGCACTCCGAAAGGTGATACGTCGTTACATTAGCCTATTGGAGTGCTTTCTACTATAAGTGCTCTGGAAGATATATGATTATATATTTTTATTATAATTTAAAAGTATACTAATCGATTCAAAATATAATTTATTGTTTATAATCGTATTTGATTTATTATACTTACATTAATTATTTAATTTATCATTTATAATATATTTTTTTGTTACTATTTAAAATTAGTTGTATCAAATTTTTATTAAAATAATTTAGTAGCTTTCTAAAGCGCTTTCTGATCTAAGCACTCCAAAAGACCAGGGATACTGGAGCACTTAATTGAGAAGCACATTAGTGGCTTTCATTTTTTTAAAAAATATTTTTGTCTTTTTTAAATCATATCTTGCATCATGCCCCTCAATAGACTTAAGAGCGTTAAAGTTGTGACCCACCTCCTTCCATTAGATCTGTCGTTCTAAGTTGGAAGTTGTTTTCCATCACTTGCTTCAACTCCCTCCGCTGTAGATCACATTTGCTATCATTCTTCTTTACGTTTGATTGCTGTTCACCTTTATTGTGATGATTCTAGATCGCAATTCTATTCAGGTTCCCAACTATGTTGATTCAAATTCCAATTGGCCATTGATGTTACGATTCTGATCATGAGTGCGATTCCATAAACAAACCTGATTCCAATTTGTAAGCTCTTTCGTCACCTCCTTTTCTATGTTTGCTCAAGCTCGTTGTCATTCCAGATCTACTGTTTGAAGTTCCAAATCTGTGGAAGCTTGACTACTTCATTAATTTTCCTTTCATCTGTAATTCCACCGATCCTCCTCCTTTGTGGCTTTAAGGGCTCCCTCTTTTTTGCTTCTTTATTTGTTTTCTTTTCCTATTTTGGCCTCTTTAGTTTTTTAGTTTTGTCTCTTATTGTGCAATAAAATAGCCAAATAGCAATGAACATTGTAACATCTTGAATTTTAGTCTAAGAAAACTAGTTGCTAATTAGAGGTAAATTTATAATTAGTAAATTGATTATGGTTTTGGGTGATGAATTGATGTTTAGTATTGTTTGGCTAATATGTTAATAAGAATGAATGGTGGAATGGCAAATTGGGATGAAACGCGCGAGCAACAGTGAGAATTATCTCATTGTGAAAGTGAATTTTCTCATAAACAGCGCATGTAGCACATACCATGGTGTATGGCATAGATTTTGCTTAAAGTTGACATGCTCAACTCATGAACATCTGAAGAGAAAGTGAGAAAAACATAGTTGAGAGGGAGAAAAGAGCTCATCTCTGCTACGGCATCATTTTTCAAGAGTTTGGGAGCTTGTTTTGGCCAGTGACTTATCAGGGTAAGTTTCGTACCACCCTGTACTACATTTCTAGCCTAAATTCTTTGATTTTTCTTAGTAAAGAAATTGAATCAATAAGTTTTAATGAATTAAAATTTAAGGAAAAGATTTAAAAAGGGGTCTCCAGTGTGAAACTAGGGTTTTATGGCTAGTCTAAAATTTAATAGTTGAACATTAAGGATAAAGGCTTAAATTAACCTAAGTTATTAGATTAAAAATGGAAAAGTTGATAAGTAAATGAGAAAGAGGAATGTCTTAGTCATTTGGGTAGTCGGAAGGGCAAATGACTATAGAAAATAAGTTGCATGAACTCAAAAAGTGTTAGTTGAACTGTTTCATGTGTTAAGGGATTTGAATTAGCCAAATTAATACCTTGTGTGAATGTTAGAAATTAAGTAAAGGATATTTGTTGTGTAGATTGAGCATCTGAGGATTTCTTGTGAAAGATGAAAAAAATTGAGAAGTTCAACAAGAACGATAACCTTTGTTAATAAGGGCAAAAGGTAATTAGACTAACCATTTTATTTATTAGTTTGTTAAATGATTTATAAGTATTTTATATGAACTATATACATTGTGTGTTATGAACTAATGAAGTAGCAGTATTGCAAAAGAACTATGCATGTAGGTGTGTAAGTGATGTTTGAAATGTATGCGAAGAGGCATGTGTATTTGCATCCGTAAGTGTACCCTAGACTAAGGTAGGGGGTCACAGCCTTACTTTGGGCAAGGAAGTCCTAAAAGTCTTGAGCATAGAGCTTACTTCGCTAGGAAGAACCAAGGAGAACATCCATGAGTATACCTTAAACTAAGGTAGGAGGTCGTGGCCCTACTCTGTTTAAGGCTAGGAAGTCTTAACCGTCCAAGCATTGAGTGTGCTCTGCTAGTGGGGACTCAGGAGACCACCTATATTTGTGATACCCAGTTTGAGATAGAGGTTTGTTGGGCTTTGTTTTGTGTAAGGCTGGAAGTCTTGGTTCGAGCATTGAGTTTACTTCGCTAGTAGGAACCGGGAGTGCATAAGCATAGAGGATGAATGAGCATGTCACTGTGCATATATCTATTTATACTGCTCTTTATTAAAAACTATGCTATTTTATCTCTTATTTATGATTTTACTTTCTAATTGATATTTAGGTTTATCTAAGTTATTGGGACGTATGTCTTACTTTGTTATCTTTATATACAAGTCAAGAGAGCACAAGCAGGCTGAAAAAGGAAGTGAGGAAAGAGTAGCCTCACTTGATAGTAGTATGACTACCATTGTATGTAATGAATGTATAATAGCATCGATAAATGGTTGAGTTGCCAACTAGGATGCATATGTTTATGTATATATGCGATGGTATTGTTTGATAACTTACTAATGCAAATGATATTGCATCTACCAAGTGTATCACAGTGGTGGACACGTAGGTAAGCTAGATGCTATCTAAGCAAGTATGCATTATTGTGTAACTGTTCCACTAGTATTGGATGTGAAAATGTGTATTTATGTGAAACTTGACTAAATGATGAGGCTTAGCCCTATTAGTGTGTAAGTCAAGTGAATTGTGATTCCTAACCATACGGTGAGGGTTGGCCCCATATGTAGAAGTCGAATGATTGAAAATGAAACAAGTATGTTATTGTTTGTATGGTTATATGATGTGCCTCATATAAGATCACAAGTGTATAGTGTGGCATTGAGAGGTCAAATTGTGTTTATGATGTGATATATATGATATAATGTGTTAATCAAGTCTTGGTTTAAGGCCCAAAGTGGTCTAATAAGGCAAGATGTGAGAATTAAGCACTTAGGATGCTTTTTACACCTAGGTGTCTAATTTTAAATCGGATTGTTGGATCATGTCCAAACTTATTTCATTTGATAGATTATATTATGAGCTTCAAGTGGGTACTTAAATCACTCTTATCAGAATTGCTATTGTGATAGCATAATCTGATACATGCACCACAACGTATGGTGTGAGCCATAGTGCATGACCTATTTTTGAGAAAATGGCAGTTAGATTTTCTTATTGAATGGTTATGCCTTTATGCTTTCGTTAGCCTTTTTTATTAAACATATTTTCTTTGAAGTAAGGATCCTGCATTTTAAAAACAAAGTAAGGGTTGTGTCTCTGATATTGTTTGGTAATGTATGTATGGATTGGTGAAGTCTGGACGAAATTGGGGACTTTACAAACATGGCTCTATGCCTTTAATTGAATCTCTAAACACATGAATTCCCTCTTAGTTGTTAGAAGAACACATAAAAAGAAGCCCAAGTGTTTGGATGCTACATCACCTAATTGATAGAACTATCAAAGGTTATGCAATGGACCTTTCTTTCTTGACTGACTATTAAGGATTGGTAAGTCCATTCTTGTACTTATATGGGCTACCTAAATTATTATTTATGCTGGCTATTCTATATTGGTGCTTGTAACCATGACTTTTCTTTAGGAATAAGAGAATGAACTATTACTATCTAGTGGTCAAGAAAATGATCAGGATGCATATTTTTCAACTATTATTTACAAGTCTCATTGAATTTTGTCATGTTCTAGAGGTTGCATGCTTGGAAGATATGGTTTTAAATATCCCACTTATATTGAAAATAATGTCCATGAAGTATGATTTCCGTTTTTAGTTGCTTGTATTATTTTTTTCTTTCTAAAAATTCAATGCCCAATTTGCTTCCATTGACATAACCATGCTAATTAATTTTCAATTAGCTATGGGCTACTATGTTATAGACTAACAAAGAAGAGAGGGTATTGAAAATTCTATGGGCTACTATATTCCATTCTTTATTTTCACATTCGTTTTAAAAGTAATGGTTGATTGCTTTTTTTTTTTTTTCCATCAAATCACTTCATTAGACCAAGTTTGGCTATCCTTGAACAATGCTATCAATTTTTGTACTTGGTATCTACTGCCTCTAGGAATGGTATTATGAAGTTTTACGAATCTGGTGGTATCAAAACGTTAGTTTCTCAAATATCTTCTTTGCAAGATGATAAGTTTTTCTTGTGATTCACTTGAAGGCATGCATGCTTCATGGTTGCTAGGAAAAAAGATCATAATTAAACTAGCATGGGTGATAATTCTTTATTTAGAATTAGTAATATTAGTAACTTCACTTTTCTTTCAATTTCTATCCTCTTGCAACATTTATGTGATTCTTAAACATAGAAATTGCATCACAAATTGTGAACAACTCTATTATCGTCCACAAGGTTAAATTACAGTCTGCCTATACTTCTATTAATAATAAGTTTGTTTACCTGTGACTTAAAGTATACCATTCAACCTTTACGGTTTGTTTAATTACAACTTAACTTTACTATGATATTTTCATTTCAAGTTTAAGAGAGCTAGTCATGTGAATGCCTTATTCCTATGCAAATTTAATGTGATGATCAATTAGTTGCATTGAAGTATGTCTTAATAATACCTCAAACAATTACATAGTCTTGTAAAGCCATTTCAATAATTAATGTCTTCTATCTTATTGTTGCAAAGTCCTTTAAAGCATAATAAAAAAGAATCAATTTTTTTTTTGGTTTACGACAGAACTCTTGGTTTCAAACATATCTGGATACTGACTTATTTTATTGTTTTTATAGGTACCTAAACAAACAAAACATGGTTGGAGCGTGGATATTACCATGGAGCAAATAGAAGATGTAATTGAGGAGTAGTCAGAATATATAATTAGTTATTTATGATAAATAACTAACTTTTAATGTTAGAAAAATACCAGTAGTTTTATTTATTAGACTAGCTAAAAATTAAACCAATTAGGACATAGAAATAGTTATTTTATTTTTAAGTTCTTTCGCTGTATACAATTTTTTATGTTCCATAATACTTTTTTTTTGGGATTCATTTTTGATACTAGAATTAGTCATTTGTAAAGATACAGGAGTAAGAAATTGAAATAAAAAAATAAAAACAATATACAAGTGCACTCAAAAGCATAACACTCCAGTATATAAGGGCTTATGGGAGCCCTCAGACAAAGCGCTCCCATATGCTCTTGTGTTCTGATATACGGGAGTGCTTTTATATGTATGCTCTTATATACAGGAGTTCTTTTTTTATAAAAGTGCTCTCATATGCCACTCTTACGGGAGTGTTTCTACAGGAGCCTTCCAAAGCACTCCTATAGGCAAAAAAAAAAAAAGTGTTCATATATGGTTATTTTGAAGTAGTGAAAACAAGTTAGGAGCAAAATTAAAATGTTTAAAAATTAAGTGTGAATGGGTAGATTCCTACAATTGGATTAGGGCTTAAATTATGACCAATGCAAGTAAGCATGCTCTAATTCTGTATCCCTTCCTAACCAAAATCAATAACTACTAGGAAGACTATTTCTAGCAACCCTATCTCCTTAAGTAATATCCCTAAACCTAGGATTCTAATGCTCAATTCAATTACCTAAGTTAGTGTTAAGTGTTGGTTAGGTGTTTAGTGATTAGAATCACTAGTATGAAATAGTCTTTTCACTACACACTTTTCTCCACAGTTATAGAAACAATTGTGGTTATAGATTGTCAAAGCTATTTTAATGATAGTATAGAGTAAACTTCTTGTTGTTATTAGCTATCAATTATAAAAATTATGACTATAACGATAGGTTACAAATTGCCTATCATGATAATAAGGTTTTAACAAGCAATCCTTTATCGTTAGTTGGAACACCCAACAGTACATTTTCAGCCATTATTATTATTATTATCATAAATTATATTAGCTAATATTCCTGGACAAATTATTAACGACTTGTCATAATAAAATACAAATATATAATTAGAAGTAATTTATTAATGGTAATATTAATAATATTTCATGTGAATATATATATAATATAAATTGAATATAAATTATATTTATATTAATAGAAATATAAATAATAGTAGTAGTACATAATATTATCAATGTTAATAAGAATATTAATAAATAATAAATAATATAAAATATGTCAAGATTAAAATAATTATTACATTAATTCAAGTAAATGATTTATATTATTTACATATTATCTATATAAATTTATTTTATATTATGTATTAATATAATTAAATATATTATATATTAACGATTTCTCTCATTTTAGTATATTAAAATAAATAATTAAAAACATTAACGACAGGTCCCTGAGGACCTGTCCTTAATGACATCAGGTTTATAAACTTGTCGTAATACATTGAAGGGACCTGTCGTTAATTACATATTTAATAATATTAATTTAAATAATATTAATATTAATAATATTGTAATGAATCTTATTATAAAACAAATATTATATAATTAAAAAATTATATTTTATTTTTAAATTAATTATTTATTAATCTAATAAATGATTAATATTATTTATTTATTATAAAATATTATTTTTATATATGAAATCACATCAGTATATTTTATATTTATTATTATATTAATATTATTAAATTTATAATTAATTAGAATGTTAATGACAGGTCATGTTTAACCTGTCTTTAATGCTAAGTTTTAACAACGTGTCCCCCAAGGGTTGTCGTTATAGGTTTCAATAAACTCTCTTTTCCCTTTAGCATTTAATATTTTTGCTCATAGCTCGCACCTAAATCACCTTAGCTTCCCTCATCACCGTCGCAGCTCCTTCACCCTTCAGGTTGTCTTCTCCGCCTTTAGCTCCCCTTCTCTGCCTTTAACTCCTCTCTCAGCTCTTGTCTTTGCCTTTGGCTTCTTTTTGTATAGCTAGCTCTCATTGCTCTTCTTCAACCTCCAGAGGTATTTTTATTTTTTTTTTAATTTTTTAATTTGTTTACTTTGCACCTATTGTGCATGCCCCTGTTTTATTATTTTAATTATTTATTTTTTATCATAAATTTGATATAAAATTTGTGGGCATAATTTAAAGGATAATCCTAATCTTGATTATGTATAGGCATGTAACTTTTATTTTAAAACAGAAAAAACATGGAATGGAACCAATTCAAATTCATGTAGTATTGGGTTAAAGGAAAAAATTGGCAGGACAAGGAAAAAGGGAAATGGCAAATTACATGTTTGATATATATCCCCCATTCCTTTTTTTTTTTTTAAATTTTACGAGAGACTCCCATTAATATTAATTTTTTTGCCGTCTATCCTATTATGCATGCACCTATTTTATTATTTTAATTTTTTTAATTATTTATTTTTGACATAAATAAGATATAAAATTTGCTAGCATAATTTAAACACCCATTATGATAAATTAGTTGTTCATATTTTAATTAGTTAATTATTTAAACTTGAATTGGTTTTGCATTTTTTTATAATTGTTGATTATCCATTGTGATTTGTCAAAATTTAATAAATGAAGGTTTAGTGCCCGAGAAATGTCAATTTATATGTCGTTGTGCTGTCAATTTTTTTTAAATATCAAAATATAAAATAGTTGTTCATATTTTAATTAGGTAATTATTTATACCTTGAATGTGTGAAAAATCTTGAATTAGTTGTTGATTAGAATTTATGATTGTTGATTATCTATTGTAATTTGTTGAATTGGTCAAATGAGGGTTTAATGCCTATGGAATGTCAATTTATAAGCCGTTATACTGTCATTTTTTTTTACTTTCAAAAAATAAACTAATTTTTTATATTTTAATTAGGTAATTATAAACTATAGTTGGATAGATGCTTTGTGGACATGTGATGAATATGAGAGGGGCGTAGACTAATTTTTGAAATTTGTAAAGAACAATGTTCCTAATAATAGATGATTATTCTATTGTCCTTCTGTTAAGTGCTTGAATGGATTGCGACAAATTCCTATGGAGATAAAGGATCACCTAATTTGTTTTGGATTCCATAAAGCATATACACAATGGCTATTGCATGATGAATCTAGAAAATGTAGTGTAGTGCCACAATATGAGGATGATGACAACATGGATTTGTTTAATCAAATAAAGGATATGCTAAGTGATATTGGTGTTGAAGGTGTTGAGAAAATACACAAATATGATAGCTTGTGCAATGATTCGAAAAAGCTTTTACATCTAGGTTGCACAAGATATACACGACTAATAGCTGTGTTGAAGTTGTTTAACTTGAAAGCAAAATATGGGTAAAGCAACAAGAGTTTCAGAAAGTTGCTTAAACTATTAAAAGATATGCTTTCAAAGAGTAATGAACTTCCAAGTAGTTACTATGAGGCAACAAAAAAAAAATACTTTCCCCAATGATTGTATATTGTATAGAAATGATTTTGAAGGGTTGGATGTATGTTCAATCTGTGGGGCATTATGCTACAACTAAAAGAGATTAATTGTAGTGATGATTCGATTACTAAAAGGCCTTCGAAAAAGATATTGTCATATCTTCCAATAATACCGAGATTTAAATGGCTATTTTCTAATGAATTTGAGGCAAAGAACTTGAGATAGCATGTTGATGAGAGGAAAATTGACGGCATGCTTCGGCATCCAAAATATTCTCCACAATGGAAAGAAATTAATTAATTATTTGCTAAATTTGGTAATGAGCCTAGAAATCTTAGGCTTGGACTTTATATAGATAGGATGAATACTTATGGCAATCATGGTAGTCAACATAGTTTATGACTTGTTCTACTAGTAATTTATAATCTCCTTCCTTGGTTATGTATGAAACGCAAATATATCATGATGTCTTTGATGATTTCAGGCTCCAAACAACCAAGACATGATATAGATTTTTACTTGGCTCCATTGATTGAAGATTTGAAGATGATGTGGTAGGTAGGTGTGGATGTGTTAGATTCATACAAGAATGAGTCTTTCAAATTATGAGCTATTATTTTTTACATGATAAATGATTTCATTACATATGAAAATTTGTTTGGATACAGTGTTAAGGGGCATAAAGCATGTCCTATCTATGAAGAAAACACATCCCATCAATAACTAAAATATGGGAAGAAGACAGTCTATCTTGGTCACCTAAGATTCCTAAGACGAGACCACCCTTATCGTAAATAGAAGAAGAAATTCAATGGCTCTCAAGAGTATAATGAACCTCTAAAGCCATTAACTGCAAGCTTAGTGTATCAATGAGTGAAAAACATCAACATAGTATTTGGTAAGAGCCAGTAGAAACAATCTCAAAATAATTTATGGAAGAAGAGGTCTATTTTCTTTAATCTCCCCTATTGGAGTAGCCTTGAGGTGAGGCACAATCTCAATGTGATGCATGTGGAAGAAAATATTTGTGATAGTCTAATTGGAACACTATTAGATATAAAGGGAAAGACCAAGGCTAGAGTCAAAGCAAGATTGGACTTGCTTTACCTGGGAATACGAACAAACTTAGGTCTAAAAGTAGAAGGAAAGACGACTTACATAAGTCCAACCCCTCATACTTTATCTGAAAGAGAGAACAAAAAGTTTTTGTGAGTGTTTATATGGTATTAAGGTGTCACAAGATATTCTTCAAATGTCAATAACATTGTATTGATGAAAGATTTAAAATTAATAGGCATGAAATCTTATGATTTCCATGTACTAATGCAACAATTATTACCAGTAGCAATTTGAGACATACTAGAGGAAAAGGTGAGAAAGTCAGTTATCAAATTATGTCTCTTCTTATTGATCTTAAGAAATTAGATGACTTACAAAATGATGTTGTCATTACCTTATGTCAACTTGAAATGTATTTTGTTCCATCATTTTTTGACATAATGGTACACTTAATTGTACATTTGGTGAGACAAATAAAGTTGTATAGCCTTGTCTATCTACATTGGATGTATCCATTTGAGCAGTATATAAAAATTCTTAAAGGATATGTGAAGAATCCTATCATCCGAAAGCCTCTATTATTGAAAGATATGTTGCTAAGGAGGTTGTTGAGTTTTCTACCAATTATCTATAAGAAGTAAAATCTGTTGGAGTTCTTGAGTCTTGCCATGATAGCGTAAGAATTAAAAGGTAAGGGACATGAGGGATGACAGTAAAGCCCATGACATGTGAGGAAGTGTAACAAGCACATCTATAATCTTGAATAACACCAATGAAGTTCAAGATTACTTAACCATACATCAAGTGGAATTAAAGGTTTAGAACCCTAAAAAGATCGAGAAATGGTTGCTAAGTAAGCACAATAAACGTTTTCCACTTTGGTTTAGGGCAAAAGTAAAGGAGGATTGTGGAAAGTCTAATGTTTTTTATACAATAAGATGGTTAGCTAGTGGTTCTAACTTTAATGTTAAGACTTGAAGTGGATATGACATTAATGAGTATTCATTTTATATAAAAAATCAAGATGATAATATCACTATGCAAAATAGTGGGGTTATGGTAATAGCTTAAGAAACATATTTTTCTAGTTCAAAAAATAAAAATCCAAAAGCATCCAGGTCATTTTGGAGTCATTGAAGAAACATGTGAAGTTGACTACAAATTTAAGGTGCCCATTTTCAAATGTATGTGGGTTGATAGGAAATATGTTCAATAGATAAGCTGGGTTTTAATTTGATGGACATTAATAAGGCAAGCCATAACGAGGAACCATTTATTATGGCTACTTATGCAAGAGAAGTTTTTTATATCACTGATCTAGCAAATAAAAAGTTGTCTGTGGTTTTATTGGGAAAAAGTCTCCTGGCTCACGATGAGAATGATGAATCAAGTTTTGATATTGACAAGATTTCTCTTTTTATGCCGGCCTAGCCTGTGTTAGATGTTTAAGATGAAAAGATAACATATATGATGTGACAACTAATCATGATGAAGATTTATGGGAGAATTAAAATACAGTTTTATTGGTAATTAATATTATAATATTAGAATAGTATTTTCTTTCTTGATGCTTTTATTTTTATAATAGTTTAATTAAATTTATTATATTATACTAACCTCATTATCTTATTTGATTTTAAGAGTAATATAGAGAATTTATCTAGCACTTGCACTGGCAAAATCAAGCCTAACATAAGTAAAAGAGGAACCACACAACTTATTAAGTTGGTCCAAATTGATAGGAAGATTTACCTTGATTTTGATACGACAAGCGAACCAATTGATAGGAAAAAAGAAAATCCTTTTAAAAGTTATGTCAGACTTGTATTGCATCAAAAAATTAGCATCTTGAAGGATGAATGGGATAATATAAAAGAAAGTGACAAAGAAGAAATTTGGGACACTATATAGGTACATCTCTAATTGTTAGTAAATTCATATCTACTTTTAAAAGCTATTATTTTCATATCATATCTATTTTTTATTGTATTGAATTATCAGTTGTTACTAAATTCATCATTGGCATTTTTTATTTTATAAATTACTTATGACATATCTGACACTTTCAAGCTCAAATGGCTTTCATATGCTATGAGTTGATGGAGGGATTTCAAATCCAAATTGATTAGAGATTATGTGTTTCCTAAGATTGATAGTGAAAAATGAAGATGGAAGTGACAATGATAGAAACTAGGCCCAACATTTTAGCATAGCATACATGCATATTACTCATGCTAAACAACTCATGCAAATTATACATGCATAGCATACAACAATTATCTTATCTTTCATAGCCAAACTAGGCCCAACATTTTAGCACAAGTTCCGTAGTATCACCACATCAAACATAGACATACTTTAATTACAATGCCATTCCATTATCATTATTTTCAGCACATAATCATAACAAACCCACACAATACATTTAACTACATTAGTAACATATCTAAAAACATAATATTGTGAACACAACTATATGAAATTATAAGTTCTCAACTACCTCAACTCTTGGGTTTGGCCACCCCAAGAGTGTAACTTTAGATTTTAGAGGGAGGTTCTCGCCAATTGAAACTCTACCTCGACTCTTGGGTTTGCCACCCCAAGAGTGTAACTTTAGATTTTAGAGGGAGCTTCTCATCAATTGAAACTCTAAAACACTATGCTATACACATAAAATTATCAAACGTAGCATCAATGACTAATTATCACTGTAACATCCCGAAATTTTAAGACTCGGATTTATTTTAAAAATAAAATAAAATATCTATAATTAAATTAAAATTTAGAATAATTTGATAGAGATCTAGAGTTTGAATTTTTCTCAATAAAATTTTAGTTTTATTTTATTTTTAACTATGAAAAAATTACCAAAGTTGACTCGGGCTTTTGGGCTATAATAAAAAATGTTGGGCCTTTTCTTGTAATTTTTCTCAAAGTGTTAGATCAGCAATTTTAACAGCAAAATGAATGCAAAATTGTAAGAAAAGAACAGAGAGCATGAGAGAGTGAGAGGAAGAAGAGAGGAGAAAGAGAGGGAGTTAGGCTTGGATCTAGGAGGTTTTGCGATCGTTGCAAGCTCGGCTACACAATAGGTAAAATCCCTACTTCAATTGTCCTCCTTCCCTCTTGATTTTTTTCAATTTTTGGAAGAGAAAATTTTTAAATTTTGATCCTAAAGGCTTTATTCTTGTAAGCTTTGGTTTCTTTAGATCTTAAGGATCATGTTTTGAATTTCTATATAATGATCTAATGTTTTGAGTAGATAATTGGATGAAAAGAGGTGTTTTGGCACAAATTAAACCCTGAGAGGTTAGATTTTGCTCCTCAATAGTTTAAGTCTATTGATTTAATTATAATTTTGCTATTTGAGTCTAATATGATTCAAATTAAGGTTTGGTTTTCATTATAAGGGTTAATGGTAAAAGTTGGTGATACTAAGTGAAAGTCTTTAATTGATTAAAAATTATATGAATTGAAAATTAGCCTAGTGATGGCTAATAAATGATTTTGGTGGTCAAGTGGTATTATGTGAATGGTTGGTTTAATATATGAACCATTGAGATGGATTATGGCTCATTAACCCAAGTTGTGTGGTATGAGCTATAGTCTTCATTAATGCTATTTGTCATGATAAGTGATGTGGATCACTTATATGTTGTAGGGAATTGTTGGTGGAACTTATTGAGAAGTTAAGACACAAGCCAAGTCCTAGTTTGTACAAGAGGAACCCTTTTGGTACCAAAAGGTTAAGGTAACAGGGGAATCTATATTTCTTATTACTTTGTTTTAGCTTATTTTGAATAAATATTACTAGCTATCATACATTACATGTTTTAAAATATTAATGTGCTTTATAAGGGGTTATGGGGTACTACTTTGATTATAGTGCAAATATGTTTTCTAATTGTTTAATAACAATGTTTTTATGGAAACAAGATTTGTTTGCATGTATTGTGATAATAAAGAATAGAAGTTGTGCTTAAGAAAGTGTAACTAAGTTAGGTACCTTAGATAGGCTAAGAACCGCTTAAGAGATGAATTATAAATGTTATACTACCTTAGAGTGTTGAAGTGGTCAATACTCGGGAAAGGTAGACATGAGTAAAAAGCATGATCTAAGTGGGAGTTCACCAATGCAAAGGTGTGGACTTTTGATATTCTATGGCACATTGCTAGTACTCAATGTTGCCTTACGTATTGTGGGCTCAGTACACTAAAGTGGTTAGTGTATTGAGTGTTCGATACCTCTTAGTTGGAGAGGGAATCTGGAAATAAAGTGTGAGGTTGAGTGCCTAGGCCAAGATAGCCCTCACATGGAGAGTAAGTTGGGTTGGCTCTAGGAGGGAGTTAGCTTTGACTGCTCAAAATTCACGTCGAAGGGGCATAGGCGATTCGATAGATTAAATCATACCTTAGATTATGTTTTGTGCCTATGGAGGTACAAATGGGTATAAGGTTTACCTGTGAGTTAAAGAGTTCTAGGGGGCATTCTATTGGTCATGAAAGGCCATACCAGCCTATGTCATCATTCATGCATTTTAAATGGCTAAATTATATACTATGTTGAATTTATTATTCATTTATTCGATTATGGCTTACTTTATAATAATCAATGTAGATTTCTCTATTACTGAGATTGTAGTTGTCTCATCCCTTTCTTTTTAATATTTCTAGGTCTAGGTGAAGGAACCAGTGGAGGATGGGGAAAGGAGCAGAGCCAGGGGTTGTTTGTGAATTGTAAACAACTACAACCCCTTTCTTTTGAGAAAATCTATAGTAATGTATTTAGAATTAGGGTGCCAGTAGGATGTGATTATGTATATGTGTGCGAGTATGTGTGGATTGTATGGCTTGTGTATGAATTTTTGTTTGCTTATAGACTTGTGGCTAGGAAACTTGGCTATGGTGTGTGATTTTGATGGTTTTATTTAGTAGACCAAGTTTTCACTACAAGTAGATATTTATTTTGGTATATATGTGATTCCATAAGTAAATGCAAAGTGGTTGCATTGCAAATGGTGTGCTAAGGGCAAACATACATCTTGGATAGAGAGAGTGGGTGCGTGGGCCCCACAGAGATCTCAAAGCCAAGTGAAAATATTTAGCATGTGTATTCATATGTGTATATGATATTTGAATAGTTTTTAACCACTTTTGTATGATTTGTGAATTTTAGAGACTTAGAGTCCATTTTGGGAAATGGCACCCGGGTGGTTAAATTTTGGTATAAACGATTTTTCTATCATTTAAATGTTTTATCAGGTGTTTTTAGTCCCATTTGATGTGTCCAAAGTGTTCTCATAGGTTTGTGATTATTAGGATGAGATTTGGACAATTTTAAAAATGATTTTTTTACTAAAAAACTGTACTTTTGCATTCGGGTGTTCAAATCTTAACCGACCGTTGGATTTCTTTAAAATTTGGGTCACAAGTAAAACCTTTTATAAGCTTCGTGTGGGCTTTGGAATTACATTGATCGGACATCCAATGGAGAAATGGAGCACTCTAAAATTTGGTCCGGAGGAGCTATCATGACAACAAAAGTGCTGTCATGATAGCAACAGTGATGATGTTGCAACATGCACTCAATCCGTTTGTTGGATCTTTTCAAAATTTGGTATGCTAATAGTACTCTTTAAAAGTGACATGTGGGCTTTGGAATCGTTTTGATTGATGGTCAGATGATGAAATGGTGCATTCCAAAAGTTAGTCCAGAGGTGCTGTCAGCTGTCATGACAGCAAAAATGACCAAACTTTTAATATGTTTAATTTTTAATCCGACCATTGGATCTTTTTGCCATTTGGTACACTTATAGTTCCCTTTGAATGTGATGTGTAAGCTTTAAAATTACTTTGATCAGAAGTGAAATTGTGAAACGGCGCCTCTTAGAAGTTGGCCCGAGAGGGCTATCATGACAGCAATTTAATGCTGTCATGACAGCATCTTTTTATTTCACTTTTGTCTAGCTTACTTCCATACACTATAGGTAGAACCTATAAAGTTTTTTTAAAGGTTTTAAATATTTATTTTGCGATGGTGTATCTGTTTAGTGATTTAAATGATTTATTTTTAAGTTGGTTAGAGGATCAACTCCTTAACCACACTTAGTTTATTTAAATTATGTGATTTTTGGATAACACTCGGGAAAGTGTTACAGTCACTAATTATCCCTTAATCAAGATTAAGGCCTAATCTACTATTAAACATAATTAAGCCATTTAATCTCAAAACTAATTCCCATTAGGTTATTTTACCTTCATTAACTCTAGTAATCACTACCAATACCTTCCATTAGCTTAAACTTAATTTTTTAGCATTAGGATTAACTCAAAAACCCTCATTAATGGCATTAATTGCTATCAAATACTATGACTTAGGTAAAGAAGCATTAAATAACAATCATAAGCTTCATTATTACCCTAGAAGTTGTTGTAACTCAACCTTAGGTTCAAATTCTCACCCTTACAAAAATAAAACTGCTAGAAACACAAAAGAGAAGGAAGAAGAAGAGTATCTAAGACTTACCTAAGGCCTTGTATGCTTCAAACTATTCCCTGTAGTCCTAAAGAAAAAACCTTAGTAGTGCTCTCAGCTTCCTCTTAGCCAAAACCTCCAAACTTCTCCAAGAAATGAAAACCAATCATGTTTTCCAATTTTAAAATTCTAGCATGCTCACCACGGCAAGAAGCATTATTTATCACAGTGAATAGCCTAAAACTTGTAGCTTCACTAATCCTATGGTTTTTGGCCCAAATTTGACACAAAAGCCTTTTAAACCCTAATTTAAACTCTTTTATGGGCCCAATAAACCTAAATGACCTCTCCAGCCCCATTATTAAGCATTAAACTATCTAATTAATTATTTAAACCCTCTAATTAAATAATTTAATTCCTAATCAAATTTTGGGATGTTACATAGTGATTTGGCCATATAATGTGTGTGTGCTTAATTATGGTGTAAGGCTCTATGATGTGAATCAGGCTTTAAATGGCCAAATCTTGCATTTAATGTATTAGTATATGTGTGATTGATCAATCAAGTGCATAATGGTCCATTGGACTACTTTCAAGCCTCAAGTTAGGTTAATAGTATTAGGTTTATGGTTTGAGTACTTGGATACACGAAAATGGCTTTAAATCTAACTTTTTGTATCTGGGTATCCAAAATTCACATACAATCTTATATGTAGTGAAAATTGTGCCATTAGTTATGTTTTCAAACAAGCTTTATATAGACACTTGAATCACTCCAATGGAACTTTGGATGTAAAATTGGTGCATGTCTGAAGTTGGGCTAGGAAAGTTGTCATGACAGAGCATGTGCATCAAGGCATGAGGTTCACAAGCTACAGCATATGGTGCAGAGGTGAGAGTTGCCCTCTTTATACCACATGTCATGGCGCATAGACCACAAGCCATGGCATCTATGCTAGAATGTGTAAAATTAATATTTCTGGCCTTTTTTTTGTGGTCTATTTTATGATTTGTTCCTATGCTTCCTATGACATTTTCAATTATTAAATTTGAGCTCAAATGACATTTTTGAAGGGTCTTTTAGGATCTCAAATAGTTTTAATGGTATTTTTTCCAAATTATATGTTATTAACCCTTCTTGATTTGATGTCCTTATGAGGACTTAATTATCTCCTAATTATTATTTAGTAATTAATGGTAATATCAAGGCGAATGTTATAGGGGCTAGTTGAGGGATTGGGTCTTAATTTTAATCACTACTTCCCGACAATTATGGCTCCCATGACTACTAGGACTAAGTTAGAGAAGGCTTTTATTAACTACTACTAGCCTCAACTAGTAGTTAGTCAAATTGGGCGTAGTTAATACATTCCCTCTGATTTATCTTATAGATTCAGGCTAAAAGTGGTAGACAAGGCCATTCTGGCAACCATGGCTTCGGATCTCTAATTAAAAAAAAAGTAGAGACAGTGCCTATAAATGCTTGTCTTTGCTTTAACAAGTAGTGGCCCTAGCATTTCTAATGCATCTTGAAGACTTACATTAGTATATCTCAACCTTTATCTTAGCATCTCGTTTTAAAGTGTTGCTTGTTGTCTTACCTATGTATACTATTTTCATTAGAGCAAAATTAGGAATAGGGTATGGCAAAGTTAGATACTTTGAGGGTCAAGCAGCCTCAAAAGTTGACACTATTGATTCCATATCCTTTGTCTTTGCCAAGCAAGAGCAGGCTAAGGATGCTTATTTGTAGGCTATTGATAAGGAGAGTAAGAAAGTAGCTAAGAAGGCCTTGGAGTAGAGCCCTAGGTACTTCAAAAGGAAGCTCTAGGATGACATAGAGAAGAAAGCTGAGAAGAAGGTAAAAAAAGGTGCTTCATCTCCTCCTGCACTTCCCTCGCTTAGTTCGATCACCACTTAGCCCCTCCATGAAGAGCCATTGGATACTAATTAGAGAAAACCTACTTTTAGTACTCTCGCCCCTTTAAAACTCTTATCCTTCTTAATGACTTTGATGATAATATAGATAAAGGGCACAACCATCTACTGTAAACCACCCTTTGTATGGCATCCCTAAAACCTCAGGGTGGCAATCCCCTTATACTTTTAAGATCGACAGCTTGTGGTTCTTTGATCATTTCACTAAAGGATAGGGATACCAATGCTAATCATTGACTAGAGGTGCTCAACATGTGGGCTTAAATACCGTAAAGTTTGTTACAAAGCCTCAAGCAGAGGTAACAATCTCTACCTTGCCGAACATTGAGTCCCATGTTGTTGAATAATTGTCATGAGTTAGGTCATGGTCTAATGAAGTAATTAAGGCTTCTAAAGCAAAGACCCAAACAATACTAGATAAAGGTAGAGACCTCATCACGGTCGATTCTTCCTAAGTATGATCTCTTGTCTTGACATGTCATCCTTTCCACTTTTTGTACTTTCCTTACTCCTTAATTTACTCACACACGTCCCCCTTCTCTAGATTCCCCTAGTTCCTACTTAATGGAGATTAGGTCCCTGTAGACTCAACTATTAAGAGGTAAGAGATATATCTAATTTTACTTAAGAAGGGATCCAATATGACTCTTTGCTCCATATTTCAAAGAAGTCTTTAAGGCCTCAAAGACCCTCAAAGGTCTAAGCCTGTCATCTCAAGTCAAGCTCCTTTACACTCAACTTCCTCACTGCTATTGCCTAGTCTAATAGTGTAAGACTAAGCCACCCTGCCTTGATGCCATTATCAGGGAAAATTGGCACATCAAGGCAAAATCTAAAAGTCTATTTCTCCCACTAGAAGATGTGACTAGCAAGGTTGCAAAGTGGACCCTTCAAATTCAACATGTCTACTATCTCAAGGCTAAAGGAGTCAAACTAGAGCAACAGTTGGCTATTGTCCACGAAGAATTAAAGCAAGCTCAATAGGATGTTTTAGAGATAAAGTTCACTGTGGCCGAAGAGAAGTTGGCTAGGGAAGGAAAAATTAGAGGAGAAGGCCTCAAAAGTAGCTAAGCTAGATAAAGCTAAGGCCTACCACAAGTCTCTAAAGTCTAAGCTTGATAAGGCACTATGGACCTAGAAAACTTTACAAGATGTCAGGCTTAACTGATTATGGATGCCCTTTTTTGTATACACACACACATATAAATTATTAATTATTTGCTTTGTACATGCTCCTCCTAAGGCCACTCTAGGCCTCAAATTTATTGTTATCGTACTTGTTCCAATGATGACAAATATTTCTTTAAGTATTTACTGTTTATGGCTTGTATGTAAGGCTTCTCGTTGAGACTTGCTAACTAATACATTTTTCCTTTAAGTACTTGATGTATTTTGAACGGTCCTTCCTAATTAGGTGAGAACTTGATGACCACACAATCTTTAGTTCCTAAGCTTCCACATGATCTCACCCAATTGAAACTTCTTTTCTTCTAATCTATTTGTTGTAAATCTTAGAGATTTCTCTCTTTTGGACAACCATGTAATTTAAAGCTTGTAAACATAGCTCCTTTAACTAGATTAACTCATTCACCATTGCTTTATTATATTCTTTCAAGCTCAACTTTAGACTCTTAGAAACTTATAAAGAAGGGACAACTACTTTGAAAGGCAGCATGGTCTCATGTCCATAAGTTAGTGAATACATGCTTGTACCAATGACTTCTCTTTTAGAAGTCTGATACTCCTATAATGCTTCCAAAAGTTATTCATTCCACTTCCTAAGGTTATCTTCAATTATTTTCTTCAAGATCTTAAGGATTACTTTATTAAATGCCTCATCTTACTCGTTTTCTTACATATAGTATGGTGTAAAGGTCAATAACCTAATGCGACTTTCTTTAACAAAAGCCTTGAAGAGGTTTTCGAAAAACATAGTCCCTTGATTTATTGTAGTGCCTACTTGGATTTTAGTTTACATCTGGCAAAAGTACATTTGGGAAATCCAACTATTTGTTGGATTTGACAAAAGCACATCTCAGATGTGATTTGGATGTACTTATGATAGTTACCTAAATAGGCTTGTAATCGTTTGAGGCATTCCACATGATATTGTCTCGAAAAAAGTCTACAATGTCATTTTGTTTGACCTTTTTCATAGGGATGATCTCCACCTACTTAATAAAGTAATATATGGCCATTAATATAAATGAATGGCCTTTGGAAAAGGTTGGATATATCTTCTAAATTATATCCATGGACCAAGCCTAGAAAGGCCATGGCTTAATCACTGGATTCATATATGGTATTGGTGCTCATTAAATTGGCCCCTGTACTTGACATTTCCTACAGCTTTTCACATACTCAATGTAGTCTTTAGTTATAGATGGCTAATAAGACCTATGTCATCATACGACCCATTACATTTTTGGCCCAAGTTGATGATTCTCACATTCTCCTTCATGCACTTTCCTTATGACTTTTATATACTCAATGAATGTTAGGCATCTTAATAGCAACCCATCCAGGCTTTTTTGATATAACTCATGCCCTATTAGTATGAAATACTAAGCATGTATTCTCATCCTATAAGGATACCACTTACTAGAATTTTGCAAGTAGCTTTTCAATTCATCCTGCCAATATTGTGCTAATCCTTATGAGACTATTTTGCATTCTACTATTATACTCCATTGAACTATGGAAGGATGTTCTCTCCTTCTAACCAAAATCCATTTCCTAATGAGCTCTAGTGATAGCCTTAGCCCTGATGCTATATGCGCTAACTCATTAGCCTCCCAATTTTGGGCTCAAGGATGTGCATGTGTATGACTTCCTCAAATTCTTCCAAAATTTGGGTAGCTATTGTGTAGCATATTAGGAGGGTAGATCTAGTACGTCTGTACTCATCTAGAAATTGTGTGATTAAAAGTTAAGAATCCAATTCAATGACTATCTTATAGGCCCTTAACTCCTGAAGTATCTCTAGTTCAATCAATAATGCCTTGTATTCAATTTGGTTATTGGTGCATTCAAAATCCAATTAGAGCAAGAGTATAGTTTTGATGCTTGTTAGAGATACTATTGCAATCCCAGTCCTAATGCTTGTTTGTATTGGAACCATTGAATTTGAGCACCCATAAGCCAAAATCTACTAAATATAGAAGGATGATCAGCTAAAAAGTCTGCTAAAGCCTAGCCCTTAACTAATTTCTAAGACATAAATGCTAATATAAATTCAACTACGGCCAAGCTCTATTTCCTAATATAGCCCATCATGATAGGCTACTTTAGCATGTATTTAATAGATTAGATTAAGACATCACATGCACAACTGAATTTATTATATAATGCCTCAATTTAGTATAAGCATAGTATAAGGCCAAACAAGATACCTCAATAAGAGAATACCAAGCCTTAGTGTGAGTTAGCACCTACTCAAATAATAAACCACTCGCTCACGTCCCCTATCACCAGTTTGGGCTAACATACAACCTATAGATGTGGCGATAGTAGACAAGTACAACAAAAAGGGTTCATTCTCCCTCAGGGAGACTATGACTAGAGGCTTTATCAAATATTCTTTAATTTTATCAAAGGTGGCTTTATGGAAGTCAATCAATGTGAATCTCTTAATGTGCTTAAGTCTCAAGAGCTCAGACAACTCCTTAATCTCACTTGCCAAGTTCAAAGTAAAGCATTTAATATAATTGACCTGTCCAAAAATTTTTAAAGTTCTATTTTGTTACTAGGTGCATTTGCCTCCAAATAGCCCATGCATTGTTCTAGTCTGTTTCGATTCCATGCTTGTGTACTACAAACCCAAAAAAGTTACCTGAAAGAACACCAAATGCACACTTTAGTAGGTTTAATTTAAGGCCTACCTTTCTCATGCAAAGGAAGCTCATCTTTAAATAATTAATATGGTCTCTAGCCAGTTTATATTTCACCATAATATTGTCTATATATACTTTCAGGTGTTTTTTGATCGTATAATGGAAAATTGCATTCATAGCCCGCTAATAAGTGGCATTGGCATTCTTTAACCCAAACAACATTACTATCATTTAAATGTGCTGATCGATCTTAGACACCTAAAGGCAGTCTTATGAATATCTTCCTCTATAATGAAAATATAGTTATACCCTAAGAAGCAATCCATAAACAATAGTAAGGCATTTTCGACCCTAGCGTCTATCAATCATTTTACAATAGCATTGCATACATGTCTTTAGGCATGGCCATATTTAAGTTCTGAAAATCTACATAAACCTAAAGCTTTTTCTCATTACTTTCATCATATTAGAGAGCCACTAAGTATACCTACTGAGCTGTATGAATTTAGCTAGAAGAAGGCATTTAATCTCCCATTTCACTTTAAGTTCTACTTTAGTGGACATCCTCCAAGTAGGCTATTGATGTGGTTTGGATTTTGTCTTAATAAGAAATCGGTGTTCAATCAATTGTCTTGACAACTTGGGCATCTAATCATAATCCTACACGAAGCAATTTCTAAAATCTTTGAGTGTATCAAGGCAATTGTCTGTTTTAATATTAGTAATGAACTAATATAAATTATTCTTAGCTCAAGGAAAATTTGATATTTACCTTTTCTAGTGGGTCCTATACTTCTAGGGCTATATATCTTTTTTCTCATTTTCATAGATGACTTTAGACCTAAATGTTTCCAACTCAAAATTCATATTTTGATCTATCAGTAATAGCAGCCAAAATTTCTAAATGGTTGTTACTGCTATGGCCTAGGCCCTTTCATGGCAAGTCATATGTAAGTTCAATAATTGGCCTAAACCTCCTTGGTGTCAAAGGCACAATCGCATTCTTTGCTAATTGAGAAAAACTCTTTGGTGCTCCATATTTGTTTACCTTATAAAAGGTTGAATGGCCCCACTATATGTCATAGCACTATACGTCTACATAATCTATCATGGCTAAGAAAGGTTTGTCTTCTGCCTATACTACTTTGACCTCTTTACCTTTCCATATTAGGAATGTTCAATGCAGAGATGAGGGAACACATTCATTAGCATGGATCCAATCTTGGCCTAGTAGGGCTTGATATTGAGCAATCGAGCTTATCATAAAGAACGCCATTAAGGATGACTTAGTTCCCATTTCTACATATAATGGCAAAAATCTTAGCACCCACTAAGTGGTCCTTATAAATCCCACCATCGTCATCTTCATCGAAATTAGATCCTGATCTATTCTACCCATTTTTAGTATCACCCAAGTTGGCAGTATATTGATGACCAACCCATTATCTTCCAGTACTCATGTTATTGTCCTCCTATTGAAATGAGGCTTGATGTATAAGGGCTTTAAGTAATGTGTCATCTTTAGGCTGAACTTCTTGAGAACTAACCATTTAGGTTTTCCCTTAACAGCTTGCAACGTCACTTGACATATGGGCTCTAACTCAGATGGTTCCATAGGTTGCTCTTCCTAGGCCATTGGTGTCTTAAGTACATACTCCTCATAGCCCTAGTTTTGATTATTACAAAATAAGAGAAGTTTGTATTTTAATGATTTAATAAATAAGAATTAATGGCTTGTAAGGGAATTGGTTATCTTTGCTTTGAAATTATGACTCTCGTGTCTTATTCCCATTGATATCCTTATTTCCAAATATGTATATTATTCCCAAATAGCCAAGAAACACGTAAGCTTTTCCTGTATCTATTCATATTATGTTTCTATCTAAAGATTAAGTATTTGACTTGATCCTAATTTCTTAAAGATCTCTTATAATGCTTAAAAGGTGTCTCAAGTAAACTTCGAATCAAAAATTCAAAATCTAAGAGCCTTTATCAATTTTCTACTTAATGGTCCTTATTTCAAAATAGCTCCTTTATTCCGAAATAGCTTATTCCTAAGTGAACTTCTTTATTCCTAAGTGCCAACTCTCTTGTCTATTTAGAAATAGCTTATTTAGGAATGGCTATCTTTATTCAGGACTAGTGTTATATTCTTCAAAGCTATTTCTTGATACATCATTTTGAAGTCTCTTATTCAGGAATAACTTATTCAAGAATAGCTTATTTGGGAATGGCTCTTCTTATTCCCAAGTAAAGATTTTCATATCAATGCTTACATAATTCTCTTCCAATATAAATGTCTTACTATGAAATAAGCATGGTCTTCTTCTCGTATCATCTTCTTCACTATTTTGAAATAAGCTTCTCTTGTTTTGAAAAATGGCTAGTACGTGATGCTCTGTTTCTTTTGTCCAAAACAAAGGTTATTCAAAACTCTCTCGGTTCATTTTCATTTCTTCTTTCGAGAGTAGTAAGTGTTATATGACTTCTCTAGAATTATTCTTAACACGTTCTTAGGATAATTTGAACTTAATTCAATCTTATTAAAAAAATATTTATTTCTAAATAGCTTTATTCTTCCAAAAGAACCTTTCACCTAGCTTATTAGAACATTTAATAAAAAGTGCCATTATGTTTCCTTACTTGCCATAAGAGAGAAAGCTCTATCAAAAAGAACTATGTCATTGCCTCAATTCAAAGATTTCTCAAATAAATAAAAAAAAACAATAACTCTATCAGCTATATTCATGAGTGTAACAGACCTTTTATGGACTCTAACTATAAATACAAGCATTTATAAAGACAATAGGAGATACAAACTCACCCAAACAAACTTGATCCATTCATATTTATTGTTTACTAACTTCTAAATTTATATTCATTAAATGAGCTTCATTGATTATATATCAGCTCTAAGTGAGAATATTTGACAGTAGTTATTCATTCTTGAACATACCTTGTTCATCTCTGTTTGTCCTCATCATAACAAAGCATTTTAAACTTAAGGAGTGATTTAGACTTTAGTTTAAGTTTAGGATTGTACTGTGGCTACTAAGAGCCTAAATTAATCTTAGTGGAGTTAGTAGAAAAATCTCAAGTAGTGCTTGAGGACTAGACATACGCTCAAATGGTTAGAGCTAAAGTAGGATAAATATCCTTGTAAGCTTATCTTCCTTTCTCTTCTCAGTTTTTGGTGATATCGTTTTAAACTTATCTTTTGAATTCTATTATTATTAGCTATATTTTTATAAAGCCCAATTCAACCCCCTCTTAGGTAAACTTTCATTTACTTCTTTATCTGTATTTGTGTTTCGTGTCGGCTATTCCTGTTAAATCATGTGTTTTAATGATTATAGAACCAAGAAAAGAGGTATTTGTTATGTATGCAAATATAAAGAATCATGGATGAAGACAAAAGCTCAAGAACATGAAGAATCAAGAGAAGATGAAGAAGTTTAGGATAAGTAATTTTAAATTCTCTTAGATTCAATGTGAAAACTTAGAGAAATTATTCACCTTTCATAAATCATTAAATAGATGTATCATATGTCTCTTTTATATGCATTAAGACTCATCTAAGTATGTTAAAGTTTGCAAACTTTAGCTCTCTTGCATATGGTTTTTCATAGAAAAAGTTTGCATAGTGAAAAGGCAGAATCACGCATGATTCTACAGGTCATTCACGAGTTTTTGCATGATAGGCACACTAACTACTAGATCATGCGAGCGTAAAGAAGTACTTCATGTGTGATTAAGCACTTGTGTGGTATGTTGCCTTATGCTTTGTCTCTACATGCAAAACCACATGTGAAATGCTTCAATGTTCATACAAGTGTTTGCACCTGAGCTTTATTGAAATATAACTAAGTAAAAAAACCACACGAGAGACACTGATGGTACCGCACATGATTTGTCACTTGTTAGACAATCACATATTATTTTTACTGAGTCTTAAAACCTCTCAAGCCAAGCTAAAATTATTTACATATATGATTATTAATTCACAAATTCATATCTCTTGATCATGCAAAATCTTACTTGAGCTGTACTGAGTTCCACACATGAATATGCATCAAATAAGTTTATACATCAGCATTTATAATTTCACCCGTGATATAGTTCTAGTTCCACGCAAGTTTTGATCACATTGAATAGCCTTGGCATTCTACCAACCATTTCACATAAGAGAATGTAAAGGTTCCACGAGTGATTTGTTATACAGAACTGATGATAGTTTTTGATGTACAAAACCACACATGAGAGCAAGTAGTACACTCACAATTTTTAGCACTTTGTTATGATAATATATTCATACCTGCAAAACCATATAAGAGAGCAACATGGTACGATGCATGATTAAGCACACAGAATTGAATGATTATTCATGGGTGCAAAACTACGCAAGAGAGCAACATGGTACCACGCATGATTAAGCACATAGAACTGAATGATCTTTTAGAAGTGTAAAACCACATGTGATAGGACAAGGTGTTCACGCGTGATTTGTCACATTCAGCTTTGTGAAACTTCCTTAGTGTAAAAACATGCATGATTATGCCAGTCATTTACAAAAAAATGCATCAACGGATAGAATCACTATTTCAATGGTCTGTCAACTTCCAAAAACTATATAAGTGATTCATTTTGAACCAGAATAGAGACTAATGATCTTTGAATGAACATAACATCATTTGTGCATTAAAAGAGCTTTCAAATTGTGATTTTATATATTGCTCTCATTCATTATTCTTGAAAAGAATTGGGAAAATCTCTTAAAGTTTTATAAGCTTTCATTTGTATTCACATCTACTCTTTTAGAGAGTTTACTGTAAAAAGCTTCTGTTACCATCTTAGAAATCTTAAAAAGAATTTTTCAAGTGTTATAACAATTTACTGGATTGTAGTAAGGTGTGATAAGTGTTTCAAGACAAGGTTAGTCTTGAGAATTGTACTGTGGTGGCAAGCACCCATTGAAGCTTGTGTTTTTAGTTGAAAATCTCAAGTGTAATCTTGAACACTAGACGTAGGCAAAGTTTGTGGCTAAACTAGTATAAATCTTGAGATGTCATCTTTTTCCTTCACTCTTTAACACCTTACTCTTTTCAAGTTTTAAAAAGTTTTAAGTGTCATTCACCCCACTTTTAGGTGCCATCTTATCCTAATATTTGGTATCAGAGCTTGGGCTCTTGATAAAGGACTTAATAGTCTAAGAGGATCTTATGGCTGGTTTTGGTGATAGTGTTCTCCCTAAAGGTGCTAAAATTAATAGGCCTCCCGAATTCAATGGTGAAAACTATACTTTATGGAAAAGTACGATGAGATTATTTTTTTGAGGCCTCAGACCTTGATTTATAGGTGATTGTTGAAAATGGTCCCTATATTTCATACAAAGCTATAGAAGGACAACTTATAAGAAAAGAGAGGAGTGAATTTATTGAAAAGGAAGAAAAATTTGTGCTACTCAACTCTAAGGCAAAGCTGATTATTGCAAGTGCCTTAAGCCAACAAGAATATTTCAAAGTGAATAATCTAGAGACTATAAAAGAGATATGCAATGCTTTAGAGATTGCTCATGAAGGTACTAAAGGAGTCAAAAAAAATAAGATGAGCACCCTGACTCAATAATATGAGTTATTTAAGATGAAGCTTGGAGAAAGCATCAAAGACATGTAAGTCAGATACACTTATATGACGAAAGAGCTTGCGGCACTTAGAAAAACTTATACTCAGAAGGAGCAAGTTAGAAAAATTATGAGAGGACTTTCAATTGAATGGCAACCTAAAATTACTAAAAAAAGTAATTCCATGAGGTCTGTGTCAGCTCTATTTAGAAGTCTTACTGAGTATGAAGAAGACTGTTAATGTTGAAGGAAGATGCTCATAAAAAAGAAGAAGTCACTGGCCTTAAAAGTGACAAAGGAGAAATCTGAGTCTGAAGCAAGTGATAGTGACAACTTTGATGAAGAAATGAATATGTTTGTCAAGAAATTTAGAAAATTCTTTGGAAATAAAAAGTTTGGGAAGAAATTCCCAAAGAAGAAAGAAGAAGAGATAATCTGCTATAAATGCAAGAAGCCTAGACATATTAAGGTTAATTGTCCTCTAAAGCAAGAGAGTAAAAGCTACAAGCATGACAAGAAGAAATTCAAGGTTTATCTCTCTTCAATCTATGGAGACAGAGATGAGGAGTCTATAAAAGAAGAAGAAGCAAATTTGTGCTTAATAGCCAGAGTCATTCAAATCAGGTAAACGATTCAGAGTCTGACTCTGAATTTGATTTCACATTTGAAGAGCTAAAAATTATTTTTGAAGAACTACACAATGAATCTTTTCTTCTTATGAAAAAATTTTACAAGTGAAAAAGAGACTTGTTATTTTTGAAAAAGAAAACTTGTCTCTGAAAACTAAGAATGATGCTTTAAAAAAGAATATTGTTGTTTTGGAAAAGGAAACTTCATGCACTAATTGTTGTCATATTTTAAAAGAAGAAGATTTGAAAAACACTCTTGCGAAATTTGTTAACGGTAGAGATAATTTAAACAAAATTTTGAGTCAATAAATAAATGTTTTTGATAAAGCTAGCATAGGCTATAAACCAAATAAGAAGCAAAAATATTACAAGAACTTCTTTATTCTTGCCACTATAACTAACTCACCCAAATTTACTTGTATCTATTGCAATAAGAAAGGGCACATGACTAAGTCATGCATCTATAGGAAGCAAGGGTTGAGTGAAAATTTGAAGTGGGTTCCAAAGGGGCCTACTTGTAATGCCCTTTATCGACATTACCATATACTCTACTACAATTAATCTAACCACTTCGAAATTATTTAGTTTGAAAACATTGAAAGCCTTAGGATCCCAAGAAAAGATTTTAAATTATTTTATAAATCACTTGGGTTATAAAACCTAACACACAAAACACATACACAGCGAAAGCAACAAGTATTCAGATATGGAATACCAAAAGAAACATGTGCATACAAGAAAACAAAATAAAATTTTACACCATTTGCTGCAACTCGTGCCACATGTGCTGCAGCTTATGGCACAAAGGCTATAGTCTCTCACTCTCTGCTATGCGCCGAGACATGTGGGTACATGCATCATGGCGTGCGCATTTGAATTTGCTGTCAAATGGCAGTTTCTAATATGAAATTTAGATGTGTGCCATTTTCATATACAAGGTCCAATTGGGATGGTTCAAGTGCCCACACAAACCTTGTTTTAAAATCTAATTAATGACACTAGATTCAACTCAATTCGATATTTTTATAAAAAATTGGAAACCAAAGTGCATTTTGACCATTTCTGTCAAAATTTTGCCACTAAGTGTCTCAATTTGAAATCAATTGCCATTAGCCACTAGCCACTTTTTAGGCCTTAACCAAGTTTAAATGGATAATACACACCTGATTGACCACACACATACACAATATATTACACGCACACACAATTGGCCTATAAATTGCCCATTTCATGCTTTGGGCCAAAATTACCATTTCACTTCTTTATCTCATACATGGCCAAATCATCACAAACAATTTTCACACATCTCAAATTCATACACACATACATTCCTCCACTAGCCCGTCTAATCATTTCATCATTTACACATATACAAGGGCCAGGGAGCTCAAAATCATCAAATACCATAATATGCACATGCTCAAGTCCTAAGACAACTTATACATATTTACAACTACTAATAACAAATTCATTACACTACATATTTACAACTACTAATAACAAATTCATTACACTAATTCTTACAAAGACTTAGGCGAGAGATGTCAACTCAACCTATATCCTTTCCCTTTGGACCACTACCACTAAAACCTAAAAAATGTGAACAATCATGGGTGAGATAAAAATCTCAATAACCAATATAGCTCATTTAATGCCTATTACCACAAATAACCATGTTAAAGTAACAAAAATAAAGTAATATCACACACACACACACACACACACACACGCATATCTCAAAGTATGAAGAAATATCATCTTTTTAATAGTATTTTCACACAAATACATACTAGCATGATCTTCTAGCCACCAAACATCCAATGCTCCCCAACATGAAACCATAGGCTCTTGTCGACCTGAACACACTTTTGGTGATAGAAACACCCGACCAAAGGTAATCTAACCCACCTATGGACTATAGTTTTCCTCTTCACACACTTGTGATAAAGGCATCATTGACTCCTAACTGCACCCTATCGGGCACTAGGAGTTGCCAGACTATCCGGATGTCCTATGGTAACAGTCCCATAATATGCTGTACTAGATTATCCATGGTACCACCCCTTATAACGCTGCATTAGATGTCCCATAGTGTTAGCCTGACCATATAAATGTTTCACTCATATATCTCCATACATACATCCCATATATCCTAGGTGAACTCCCACCCCTTATGATCATGCTCTTTCACAATTTCCACTACATGTATACTTTCATATCATGTATGTATATATCTATTGAAATTAATGAATTTTTAAATTCCATTTCACAAATCAATATTCATGCTAAAATCATTTCAATAACAATCATGCATAAAACTCATAAATTCACTATTTATCATTTAATAATCACTTCTATATAGTTATAATAGTTAATAAATATAATAAACTATATGGTTACCTCAACCTTTCTATTTACTAGAAAGGGTTACCCTATTCCAACAACCCTATTCAAGCTCCTTTCTCATAATTTGTGTGTCACACACTGGAATCTACACAAAATTGGCAACCCAAAATCCATTTCTCTAGTGACAAAGGTGCCAATTATCGTAATAACACACCTAATCACTATCCAATCCATGTTTCACACTCAATTACACACATTAACATTAATTACCCCTCATTTCAAGCTTTAAGATTTTCTAGCAATTTTCTCTCACTACTCTCCCTCTAGATTAGGGAAAATCTTGCCTGTAGCTTTAAAGCTTTATCATTTCAATTCAAACCAGTCACAAAGCACTAGTTTAGTTCCAAAGAACCTTTTTATTATCATAGAGTAAGAAACCAAGTCTTTAAAACTCCCAAATTCAATTTCTCACTAGTTAAAATTAAGAGAAAATATGGTAGAATCAAAGGTTAAGGCAGTACATGACTTACCCGATAAGTAACAAGTCAAAAATACTGTCCTTGCCCCTGATTATGCTTGCCCTAGGAAATCTCCCTCTCTTCTTCACACCTGACCTCTTCTCTCATACTCTCCCTTTCTATTTTCATGAGCTAGCATGTCCCTATTAATCTGATTTCTACACCATATGCCGTGGCACATCTATCCCCCGTCGTGACGCGTGGCATAATGAGGGAAATCCTCACTATGCTCACACGCTCTGCTTTTGGACTCCACTCTTTTACTTATATCTGTTCACATAACATCCTTATGAGCCAATATAACACTTCACCACTTAGAACCCTAATCCCACATTAAATCACTAATTCATTCTTAATCAATCATTAATGCATGATTAGAAATTTGGGATGTTACACTACTAACCCACCAAGACCCAAACAGATTTGGGCACTTAAGAAAACATGACATTTATGCAGGTATCAAGAAAAGTCACAAATGAAAAGTAGTATCTAGATAATGGCTGCTCCAAGCACATGACTGGTGATAGCTTCATATTTTTATATATGGTAGAAAATAGAGATAGTGGAACTGTCACCTTTGGAAACAAAAAAAAGGGAAGAATCCTTGGTATAAGTAAAGTTAGTAAGAATGCATCTAACTCTACTTATATTGATAATGTTTATTTAGTTGATGGTTTAAGATATAACCTTTTAAGCATAAGTCAATTATGTGACAAAGGTTATGAGGTTATTTTTAACGCTATACGTTACATTGCGAAAGATGAGGAAATAGAAAAAATAATTCTAGAAGAAAGAAAGTTCAAAATGTATATTCAATAAATCTTTGGGATGATGACTTACTAAACACAAAGTGTCTCATCTCTATGAATGATGAAGGTTGGTTGTGGCACAAAAGATTAGCCCATGTCAACATGAAGTAATTAGATAAGCTTGTAAAGAAGGAACTTGTCACTGGATTGCTAAAGATAAAATTCGAAGCTGACAAGTTGTGTAATGCTTTTATGGAAGGCAAACAAACCAAGACTACATTTCAAACTAAAAATATAGTATCCACATCAAGGCCTCTTAAATTGCTTCATATGGATCTAATCAATCCTTTAAAGGTAAAGAGTCTATAGGGTAATCTCTACACCTTTGTTATAGTTGATGATTATTTTAGGTTTACATAGACTATCTTCATGTCTCACAAGGATCAAACCTTTGAATATTTTATGGCATTTGTAGCTAAAGTATAAAATGAAAAAGGTTTGAAAATTATAAAGATAAGAAGTGACCATGATAGAGAATTTGACAATTTCAACTTCATTGAGTTTTGTAAAGAACAGGGAATTAGTCATAAGTTCTTTGCTCCTAAAACACCTCAATAAAATGGAGTTATGGAGAGAAAGAACAGAACCCTGGAAGAGATAGCAAGGACTATACTGAATGAGAAGAAACTTCTTAAATATTTCTGGGTAGATGCCATAAGTACAGCATGTTACATAACCAACAGAGCACATACTGACCTATTTGAACAAAACTCCTTATGAGCTCTATAAAGGAAGAAAGCCTAATATCTCTTACCTACATGTATTTGGCTATAAGTATTTTGTACTCAACAATGGTAAGGATAATCTAGATAAGTTTGATTCTAAAAGTGATGAAGCTATGTTCCTTGGTTATTCTAATAGAAGCAAAGATTTTAGAGTCTTTAACAAAACAACCTTATTAGTTGAAGAGTCAATTTATATTAGATTTGATGAATCCTTATTAGATGAGAATAAGGAAGAAGAAACTGTAAATCTTCCTCTTGATGGTATCTCACTAAATGAAAAGGAGGAGAATCAAACCAACAATAATACCATGACTAATGATCAAAATGGACAGGCAAATAATCTTTCAAAAAGTTGGAGATATAGAAAGTCACATCCTATTGATCAAGTTAGTGATAAAGTTAGAACAAGAGGTTTACTTAGAGAAGTATGCCATTTCAGTACATTTCTTTCTAATATTAAATCTTCTGATATTAAAGAAGCCTTAACTAATGAATATTGGCTCATAGCTATGCAAGAAGAGTTAAACTAGTTTGAGAAAAGTCAAGTTTGAGATTTGGTACTAAGACCAAGTGATCATCCTATTATTGGGATAAAATGGGTCTTTAGAAACAAACTTGATGAAACTGGTATTGTGGTAAGGAATAAAGCCAGGCTAATAACTAAAGGTTATAATCAGGAAGAAGGTATTGATTAAGATGAAACATCTACTCCTGTTGCTAAACTAAAGGCTCTTAGACTTACTTGCCTTTGCTTGCATTAAAGATTTTAAACTTTATCAAATGGACGCTAAAAGTGTTTTCTTAAATGGATTAATCAATGAAGAAGTTTATGTAGAGTAAACTCTAGGATTTGATGATCCATCAATGCCAAATCATGTCTAAAAATCGAAGAAAGCATTGTATGGATTGAAGCAAACACCAAGGGCTTGGTATAACAAGTTAAGTACTTTTCTATTAAATAATAACTTCGAAAGAGGAATGGTAGATAAAACACTGTTTTATCAAATTGAAGGTAGTGATATCCTTGTAGTTCAAATTTATGTTGATGATATCACTTTTAAAGCCATTAATGAAGTTGTTTGTGAGAAATTTGCTAAGATTATGCGAGGAGAATTTGAGATATCTATGATGGGAAAGCTGAACTTCTTTCCTAGATTGCAAATCAAGTAAATGAAGGATGGGATCTTCATAAGCCAAACCAAGTACACTCAAGAATTACTAAAGAAGTTTGGATTTAAAAATTCAAATCTAAGTAACATTCCTATGAGTGCATCAATTAAAATGGATAAGGATGAAAAAGGAAAAAAGGAGGATCAATCAAAATTTAGGCAAATGATTGGATCACTACTCTACTTCACTACCTGCAAACCTAATATCATGTTTAGTATCTATATGTATGCAAGATTTTAAGCTAATCCAAGGGAATCACATTTAAAGGCTGTGAAAAGAATCTTCAAGTATCTACGCAAGAAATAAAATAGTGTGTCATTATCAATATGTGAAGCTAAATACTTGGCAACTAAAAGCTGTTGTGCACAGATTTTATAGTTAAAACAACAATTGGTAGATTTGGGGGTTCATCTCAAGGAAATTCCAATTAGATGTGACAACACTAGCATTATCAACTTGGCTAAAAATCCTGTTCAATACTTAAGAACCAAGCACATTGACATCAGACATCACTTCTTAAGGGATCATGTGCAAAAGAATGACATCATATCGGAATTTATACCTATAATCGAGAAACTAGTAGATATATTCACTAAACCTCTAACTGAAGAACAATTCACATTTATCATAAGAGAATTAGGAATGGTAAATCCTAATAAGTTGTAAGTTTTCTAAATTTAAATAAATTACTTTTTGAATCTTTTACTAAATTAAGCTTCAAAGTTGCTTTAAGTTATTTTTACATGAAGAAATCTGTGAATTCTAACTTCATTAGAATAAATCAAAGCAAATCTTAAAGAAAGAGGTCAGAAGATCAGGAATAATTTGTTTAAAAGATAAGTTATTATTGTTAAAAAATAATTCTTACGTGAATTTTCTTGCTTTTGTGTTTCTCTCTGTTTTGCCTAAATTTTCACACGTGAAACAGGTATGCTCACTCGCATGAAATAGTGCCTAGGAAAGCTTTACTACTAAGTAGTGCTAAATCATGCATGAAGACATTAGTCTTGCTTGCGTGAAATAGCACTTAGTGAATCATTCTTCCTAAGAAGTGTAAAATAACGCATTATAAGGTCTCCCTCACTAATTTACTATTTAACTCCAAATCATGGCAAACAAGGGATTAACTCTTAAATGATTACCAAATTGTAAAATTTCATAAAAAGGAAATTTCTCTAATCCTTTTGAAAAGAATCCCAAATTCAACATTTTGAATCTTAAACATTATATAATAATCTCAAATTAGAGTTTTAAAATTAAAGCAAAAGCTTGTAAATCAATTGGGACCTAAAATAATGAGTTTTAAAACTAAAAAATAGATTTTGTGCAGATAAAAGCACGTGTGCCATGGCTTACGGCATGTCCACTGTGGCTTGTCTTCTCTATGCCATGCGTGATGGCACATTACATGAATTTAACAATATAGAGGTAACTTCCGACGGGTCCCAAATCTTCATTCAATGTCTGATTGAGGTGGTTTCAGTGTCTACATGGAGCTCTCTCCTAATTCTAGCTAATGGCACTAATTTTACACTCAAACTCATTTTCTATAAAAATCTGGGCACCAAAACCCATTTTGACCACTTTTCACAAAATTTCACAAATGGCTATCCTAACTCAACTACTCGTGCCAATAACTCACACCAACTATTCAACCACACCCAATAAACTCTAACGGACCTGTGCAACATACCACACACAATCAAAAACACTTTATATCATAAAATCACCACTCAACCCCGATTTTCATAAAACATAAAAAGGGAGGAAATGTTGCACAAAATCATCAATTTCATCCTAAATCTTTCAAAATACATATGTTTCTACTTGCACAAGTATTTTGGCCCCATCTACAGGTTTACAACTAAAACTCTCTAACCAAGGGTATAAAATACACTAGATGTACATAAAATCATGCAAGTAGTGCATAAATCATGTCAAATGATCCTAATTAGCAATTACATCAACAAATACACATGAAAGTAACAAAAAGAGAGGCATATAGAGGATTACTCCACAATCCTAGGTCTCTGTGTTTTTCCCGACTCGAATCCAATGAGCTAAGTCTTGAAAATATTGAGAATTGAGGGGTGAGTACAACTACTCAGTAACCAAGTTTTACCTAACCCATACAGTTGCATATCAATTGTAAATAGATACAATTAGGCAAATAAGCACAGATAACAAAAACTCTTGGCCACGGTTAACAAAACTAATAACCATGTGACTAGCTTGCCATAATACATTTTATCATGACATTTTACAAAACATAACACGAGGTCACAAAAATAACAACCATGCGCCCTCAACATATACAGGACCACAAAACTAACAACCATGTGGCCAGACTTATATGCTTGATCATATGCTAATCTTATATCCTCTCGTTACCTCCGACATGAAATCAGTCACTATCACATGGCTACGTCTTTCACAGACTAACCTAGCCTTCCACTTGTGAAAAGCTATTGGGCCAAGATTAACTTACTCACTTATGTAATTCAGTTTTTTCTAATACTAACAACCATGGGGTGTCGTACCCCTAATATAGCCTCCTCATGTACCGGTGGAGACTAGTTAGGTTCAAGTCTCTCGTAGAACAAGTTGGACAATCTCGAATCAATCATGAGATAAGGGCTACCTCCTGATTTCAATGGTCGGTGCCAAGGCTAGTTCTCGATTCCAACGGCCACTACTAATACCACGTGAATTTAAATCAATCTACTCCTCTTCCTAGGCGAACTCCCACCAATGATCATGCTATGCACATTTCTCACATAAACTCAAATACTCCATAAACTCAACACATAATACATCACAATTCTCCACCCATAATAACAAATCACAATCAATTTCATAAAACACAAAGGGTGGCATAATCAATGTTATCTTTTCAAAACCATTTTGCAAGTCAAACACATTGCCAATATGCATCATTGATTTAAATCATAAATTACATTTCACAAACACAATTAACATTCAACTATAAAGGTTAAGTTTCTCCCAGTGACCTCAAACTTTTGAGAAGTCAAAAGTTTACCCCTCACCATACCAACTTCCCAATGCTTCAATAAGCTTGAATGGTGACAAAATGAACAATACTACAATCATACCACAAGAATATCATCATTGTCTCAATCTTGAAAATTTATCAACACATAACTCCACACGCTCTATTTTATCAACCCATGTTCACTACCCATTCATACCCAATGGGCTCATTAGGTTCCATTAATACATATTATCATAAATAACACCTCAAATTATCATTAATGCATATAAACCTCTCCCAACTACCATATTTATATTATTTTTTAGATATTAAATGCTCCCTTGAATTAACCACTTCCAAAATCATCAATGTGGTGTTCCAATACCTTAAACAACTCTCATTATACTCATTTTAACAATGAAATTGGACCCATAATCCTATGGACTGAAAATCTATCTTCTAACTCAAATCCTACCATAAATCATCATAAATGAGGGAGAAAAAGGAAGAATAAGGCACTATAAACTTACCTTGGGTGCTTGAGAGCTTTAAAACATCAATAATGAAGCCAACGTCATACCCTGACAAAGCCTAAGTCAGCTCTCTGTTTCCTCTCCTCCTCCTCTTTTGTTTTCACATGCAGAATGTATCTGATTTATCAAATTTTTGCCCGTGCGCCGCAGCGCACGTTGCCTTTTACCGCAACGCATGGCACAGAGGAGCCTATTGCATTCAAATTCATCTCTGTGGACCACAATAGACTGACACGCACCACAGCATGTGGCACAAAGGACAATTCTTTACTTTTTCTTCCTTTTTCCTTGCTCGGGTGACCTGCCATCGATCAAGAACCACTTCTAGGGCTGAAATCACCATAAATACACCAAGTTAAGCCCTTCTAGCCACATACCTCATTAATTCACTAATTACCCTCATTAGGTTAATAAATTAGGATTAAATTTTCTTGGATGTTACACCCATGATAGTGGAAGGCTCACTTATATGAAATTCCTTTCTAAGAGCATGATCTTCAATTGTGGTCATTTCATGAGTGAAAGTGACTTATGATCACACGTGACTTTGTCTGTAGTTATTATGCTTTATTTTAACATTATTTGATTGCCATATCACTTGTGCAATTTTTTTCTCACAGACAAGATTTAACACCTTGTTAGTTAAAAGTGCTAAATCATAAGTGAAACCAGTCTCATCTCATGCATGATCCTACATCACTTATATATATCTTTCTCATTTGCCTTTATTCTCACGCATGAACCAATGTTACTCTTTATAGCGTTACACAATCCTTTGTTCTTAACTACCTTCTTGATTCTTCTCTAGCTATTTTGGCATTCAAATTTCCTTGCCCATCACTTTTAATCTGCTTCTCGCATCTCACTTCACTCAGAAATTATCTCTTTCTTTGACCTAAATTCTTTAATTCTCTAAAAATTCTCTACGATGGCAACAACAAAAGACATCAGAAAGAAAACCAGTAATAAGTTTACAAAGAAAATAAAGTTTACAAAAGCTCTAATTGAAGAAGGTAGCAAATTACCTTTTTGGTCATCAAAGAGGCTTAGAAATCTAAGAAAATATGAGGAGCTTGCTTCTGCTTCAACACCTACTATAATAGATCAACAAGAAGAAGCTCTGACCAAAATTGGCAGAGACCTATCTAATAATGGTAGCAACGTGCCTCCAAGTGAAGTATCAGAGGCAAATGTCAGAGATGGAAAACTTCTAAGCTCCGAGTATCAATCTAGATTAAACCAGTACTTCTTCTCTGCTATAGTGGCCACAAGCTATTGCACAAATATGATTCTTTTATCAAAGCTTATAACTTTGATATAGATAAATATTTGTGTGACTACAAAGGATTGTCGGAACTTAGTCTCTCTTACTCAGCTGAAGTAGTGAAGGCCTTCTATGCTAGTTTCAGATGGGATAAGCAAAGGAAGACTTATAAGGCCAATGTTGAGGATGTCCAATGTACTTCACTCCAAGGAGTTTAGAACATATACTTGGTCTTGAAGCAAGGGGTCTGGAGCTTTAAGAGTTTGATCGTGCTAATCAAAGGAATGCTCCCAAACAACTCATAAATAAAGAGAAATACAAAGTAACAATGATGACAGAGGATGTACCTAAAGAGGATTTGAAGCATGGTTTCATCTTTAGAACATCTTCATTCCCTTTCAAGCATTGAATGCTGGCATACGTGGTAGCAAGGTTCTTTCTCAACAAGAGGACAACCTTTAACATTTGCACTAAGTTTGAGACTGAATTTCTTACCAGAATGATCAAGAAGTAAAATATCAATATATGTCACTACATATTGACATTCCAAAGTTGACACCAAGAGGAAGAAGGAATAGAAGAAAGATCAAAATCTCTATTTTGCATTAGTTGTATTAGGTATCTTAAAGAGATTTTGAGTTAGATACACTGACAGAGTAATGCTTGAGCTAGAAGAATTTAAGAACACTTCTCTTTACAAAATGAAGTTCAAGCTGGAAGTAAACATATTTGTTGCAAAGGAGGAAGAAGAAATTACTGATCCTGTTGCAGCAAGAAAGAGAAGGAAGTTACATAAGAAAACTATTGCTCGAATATCAGAAGTTGCTAGAGTATCTTCATCTTAGCCCCTTCTTCAGATGCCTACTCTACCTGAAACGTCAAATGCTTTCCTATATAAAATCCTCAATGGAATTGAAGAAAAGCTTGATCAGGCTATAGTGCATCTCAAAAAATGACACTAAAGGACTTAGTGACATGATGCTATACCTGAATGGAAAGCTAGACAGAATCATGGATCACCTTGGGATCTCAAAGACACAAGGAGGAACTGCTAGAAAAGAAGATAAGGCTGGTCCTTTAAGATTCAGAGAAGGTTCAGTGCACACAGTAGATTCCTCTTTAACCTTTAAAACACACTCTAATCCACCCCACTCACCTTTCAAAATGCCCTCACCAGTTGATCCTTCCTCTCAAGAGCAAGAAAATCTTCTTTCTCAAAGAGACTAAGGATCTTCCATCCATCTTTAGCAAGAACACCAATCTCTAGACTCCTAGCTTGAATATCAAAGCCATCTTAATACTTCAAAGCCTATTCATCCTTTTGATGGCATGCCACATCCTCATATCCCCTCTCTACTAAAATCCTCAGACACAGCTAAAACTACAGAAACACCTTCCTTTGAGGAATTGTTTAAGGATATTGATAATATGAGTCTTACCAAACTTGTTAGTAAACTCACCTAAAACGTTGGAGAGCCTACCACACCTTTATCCACGCCCATGCCTATGGCCTCTCCTGCCATCTCCTATGTACAATTAGTAACAAAAACTTTTTAGAGGAAGAAATTCATACCCAAACATAGAAAAACTAAGCCTTCTCTTTGCCAAATTGTTGAGGAACCCATTATTGAAGAACTTAAGGATCAAGGACCTGAAGATCAGCCTCGACACCATCAAGCTCCTATTCCTCCAAAAAGGCAAGTTGAGAATGCTTCTCTAAATTCATCTTTATCCCTTCCTCAAGCTACTAATAACTTAAATGAAGCATTGTATCCTATTCTACCTATAGATCTAAATGATTCTTCCACCTAGGCAATTGTTCTATCAACTCCTACCTTTAATCTAAATTCTCTATCTGATAGAGAAGTCTTAGAAGCCTATCTCAAATATCGAGTTTCTTCTTTCTTAGGAAGGCCTGCATCTTTTTGATGATGCCAAAGGAGGAGAAGGCATAAGTAGAGAGATAGGCTAGGCTTAAAGGAGAATTATGTAATTAAGCGTTAGAAAGAAAATTTTCTTTGATGATATGACTGTACTGTAATATTTTCTATTATCAATGAAATTTTATGTTTTTCATTTATATGATTCAATCTCTTTACTTAATTATGTACTTTTATCTTTCAATTCTCCCATATCAATTTAAGGGAGATTTTTATATTAAACAGAACTAAGAACCTTGATCTTAAGGTTTTATCATCATAAAAAAGGGGGAGATTATTGGATCAAGTGTTTTGATGATTACAAAATTAAGAGAAGAGATATTTGTTATGTGTGCAAATATAAATAATCATGGATGAAGACAAAACCTCAAGAGCATGAAGAATTAAGAGAAGATGAAGAAGTTTAGGATAAGTAATTTTAAATTCTCTTAGATTCAATGTGAAAACTTAAAGAGCTTATTCACCTTTGTTAAATCATTAAATCGATGCATCATATATCTCTTTTCTATGCATTAAGACTCATCTAAGTATGTTAAAGCTTGCAAACTTTGGCCAACTTGCATATGATTTTTTATAGAAAAAGTTTACATAGTGAAGAGGTAGAATTACATGTGATTTTGTAGGTCATTCATGAGTTTTTGCATGTTAGGCACATTGAATGCTAGATCATGTGAGTATGAAGAAGTGCTTCACGTGTGATTAAGCACTTGTATGATATGTTGCCTTATGCTTGGTCTCTACATGTAAAACCACGCGTGAAAGGCTTCAGTGAGACACTGATAGTACCACGCATGATTTGTCACTTGCTGAACAATCAAACGTTATTTTTGCTAAGTCTTATAACCTCTCAAGCCAAGCTAAAATTATTTACATTTATGATCATTGATTCATAAATTCATATCCTTAATCATGCAAAATCTTACTTGAGCTATGCTGAGTTCCACGCATGAATAGGCATCAAATAAGTTTATATATTAGCACTTGCAATTTCACACGTGATATGATTCTAGTTCCATGCAAGTTTTGATCACATTGAATGGCTTTGGCATTCTGCCAGCCATTTCACACAAGAGAGTGTAAAGGTTTGATGTGTGATTTGTCATACAGAACTAATGATAGTTCTTAATGTACAAAACCATACATGACAATAAGTGGTGTACTTATAAGTTTTAGCACTTTGTTATGACAGTATATTCATACGTGCAAAACTACGTAAGAGAGCAACATAGTACCACGCTGATTAAGCACGCAGAATTGAATGATTATTTATGAGTACAAAACCACACAAGAGAGAAACATGGTACCACACATGATTAAGCACACAGAAGTGAGTGATCTTTTAAAAGTGCAAAACCACGCATGAGAGGACAAGGTGTTTACACATGATTTGTCACATTCAGCTTTGTGAAACTTCCTTAGTGCAAAAACACTCGTGATTATGCTAGTCACTCACAAGAAAATACACCAACGAATAGAATTACTATTTCAACAGTCTATCAACTTTTAAAAACTATATAAGTGATTCATTTTGAACCAGAATATAGACTAATGATCTTTAAGCGAACATAACATCATTTGTGCATTAAAAGAGCTTTCAAATTATGATTTTATATATTGCTCTCATTCATTATTCTTGAAAAGAATTGTGAAAAGCTCTCAAAGTTTTATAAGCTTTCATTTATATTCACATCTACTATTTTAGAGAGTTTATTGTAAAAAGCTTCTATTATCATCTCAAAAATCTTAAAAAGGATTTTTCAAGGTGTGATAAGTGTTTCAAGACAAGGTTAGTCTTGAGAGTTGTATTGTAATAGTAAGCATCCATTGAAGCTTGTGTTTTTAGCTGAAAATCTCAAGTGTAATGTTAAGGACTAGACATAAGTTAAGTTTGTGGTTGAACTAGTATAAATTTTAAGTGTGTCATCTTCTTCCTTAACTTTTTAACTCTTTACTCTTTTCAAATTTTAAAAATTTTTAAGTGTTACTTAATTCAGCCCCCTCTTGGGTCCAACCTATCCTAATAATTCCAACACACTTTGTTTGAGGCTCATACTTTGGCACCTTAAGTGTTTCCATGCTAGGGTCATTAGATGCTCTAAATTCTGCTGGTTTGCTAAAATAGAGAGAAAGCATTACTAAAACCACATAGCATAAGTTTAGAGGTATATCACCTATGTGGTCTCTCCTTATCCTATTGCTCAAGTCATCAACCTCTCTTTCACTATCATCCTGATCTTCTATAGACCTCCTTCTAAACTTCTTGTTATCCTTTGAGATGGGCCAGGTTAATAACTTAGAGCTCTGTACTTCTGCTTTATGTCTCTGAGCAGCTTATTTAAGTTGAAGACACCTATGTTAGGTGTGAGTCAAAATCCTAGGGAACTTTTTATGCCTAATTACCATCCATTTCTTAGGTGGCACATTACTAAGTGGAGTAATGTACTAGCCCCTCTATTCGATGAGCATTGGCTTTGAAGGAAGCTTTCTTTCTCTGGATGGCTCTGGTTCTAGCTTTACATCCTATCATATAGGGTTTCCCGTGCAAGGGCTTCCCTACGTCTAGGGGTGCTGAGTATTTCACAAAGTAGTCAAACTTCTTAAATGGCTCTCTCAAATGATGCTATACTACTTTGGCTTGTCTAGTTCCTTCCCTAGATGATCTGACCTCTTGTTAATGTTCTATAGATACATTAGGTCTAGCTTAATTATATCACATCAAAACTTTAGTTGATATACCACCATAATTTCCTCCTTTTCTTGGAACTTTAGTAAACCTTTGTTGATCATGTCATCTACCACATTTTTAAAGGCCCAATCATTATTAGTAGCATGTATCCAAGAATGGTGATAATTACAGTAGTCCTTCCCTATCTATTCTTCTTGAGATGATATTTTATGATCAGCTAGGGAGTTAAACTTTTCTTTCAACAAGTAGTCAAAGATCTCCTCAATCTTGGAAGTTTCAAAGGTGTACTAAGTTGTATTTGGCTTTTTTAGGGCTTAGAGGCTTTATACACCAAGGTTGGGCAAGTAAAGTCACCGGCACTCTTAAGCTCGATTACAACTATGTCAAGCTCACCAAAACAAGTCCTAGTCATAGTCTACCTATGGTTGTTCTCCTCCCTTAGTAACTCTTCATATCCATAGACCTTGGCCTCTAACTTATAGAAATCCTAAAATTCCATGCCTTGAAACTTCTTGCATAGCTCAATGTCCAATCCAACCTATGCTAATTTGACAAAACTCTAATTTAGGCATAGGCATGTTGTGTTGACCTCTTAGCCTCTTGAACTAGGCTAGGTATTGGTTTGCTAACTCACCAAGACACTAAGACAACTTGTACAACTCTAAAATGCTCACCTCAAGCTCGACTCTATATAATTGGATGTTGAATTTATGCTTCATTTCTATCCAAGTAAACATGAATTTAAGTTTCGAGCTAGTCTTGGTACATGAGGAAGTTAAAGAACATTCTTAATTTTATATTGCTAAAGTTATCATGGTTAGTTATCTCCCCACACTAGATCATGAATCATCCAATGTGTTCCAATGTGGACTGAGTTATATCACTTGAGAATAAGGTGAAGTCTCGTATGCAGTAGCCCTTGAGATATGGGTTCTCCCAGTCTATGTACTTGGGGTATGGCTTGGCAAAGGTTAGCTAGCCTATTAGTTTTGGCCTGAGTTTGTTTATATCCTGTATCATATCCCTTAATGCATTCAAATTCAATAGTTGGTCCTGCACAGGTGGAATGTCAGGTCATTTTGGGATGACTTCTGTACCCCCTTGGCCGCCTATGTTGGTATCCTGGATGTACTATAAAGGATTGTTAAAAACAAATGTATTTTATGAGTTTTTATTATATTTGTTTAAATGTTTAAAAATAATCAAAATGCAAAAGAAAGAGCATATATCTAATTATTTTAAAAAGCTACTTTTGAGTAACTTTTGAAACTAATATGATACAGTAGATAAGAAAAAATATTTTAAAAAAGGCGGGATACATACAGATGTCATAAAATTTTAAAATAATTAAATAATAAATTATTTTTATAAAAAATCATAGAATATATCAAAAAATATAAAACTAACAAACCAATAATTATTTTTTATTATTGTTAAAAATATAAAATAATTTCTGTCTTTTATAAAATCTTTGCATAAAATTATTTTTATAAAATATATAAATTATCTAAAACTCACTTATTTTTTTTTATTTCAAATAAATGGGGTCATAAGTGTCATAAGAAAATCACTTATCTGATAAAATGTCTTGTCATTTGTCAATATGGAGGGCAACTTTCTTCTTCATAAATGATTTTTCTGATGGAATCCTTTTGTGAGATTATTTTTTTTATTTGATAAATTTTTTCAAGGATTTTTTTGTGAGACATAACTTCTCATAGAAAAATTTATCAAAAAATTATTATTAAAATGAAAAAAATAATTTGGCGCATAAAAATAATTAATGTTTTACGTTATAATTTATGATTTTTTGTACCTAATGACCATTAGAAAATATATTGGCAACAAACGAAGGACATTAGAAAATATGGAATAAAGGGAAAATAAGAAAAGAATATGTAATATATTCTTAACTTATAAATTATAAAATAAATAGAAGTACTTTAAAAATGAAATCAGTCAAACATAAGCAGCTATATAACCTTTTTTTTTTTTTAAATAGCTTCTCTGCCCTAATAAATAGTACTGAGGAGTATTTTTTTCATATTTTTATTATAAAGTACATTTAACTTATTTTATTAAAATTAAGCAATTAAATTATTAACTTTTTTTGAAAGTAAAATGACTTTTAATTTTATTGTTATTTAAATAATTTTTTTAAAAAAATTATGTTACATTCTCAATAGTTAATGAATTTAAATAAAAATAATGTTAAAAATGCAATTAATACCTATTAAGTGCTTTATATGTGTATTAAGATAGGAATGTGAAGGACTATTAATTTATTATATAAAAGTTGTTTTTATAAAATATTATTTAAAATATATTAATTTATTAATAAACAGTATGATTAGTGATCCCAAGTTCAAGTTCGGTCTAGTTATTCAACCACATTCAACTGTGAGTCGGATATTTGATCGGTTCATCGTTCTGTCCGATGCTGATACTTGATAACATTAGGAAAATGACCAAGGAAAGGGTCGGTATCATCCGCGTCACTTCAAGGTTGGGGCGGCTGTCGAAAATGAAAATGACACGTGGCAGTGAAATATGAGTGAATGGGTCATCACTTCAAGAACTACGGGCACGTTTTCAACGTCCGCTTGTCTGCAGCCAAATAACCAATAACTGAGGCACAACTGTCTCCCAAGGCGCATCCTTTCCGGTCCAAATCTCCAATTTTTTTTTTTTCTAGTTTCTTTTGTTGCCCCAATTGTCGTATAGTTCCCTCACCTGTCCGTGCAATACATTCTTTAAAAAAAAAAAAAAAACGCCGTTTTTAATATCATCATTTCCACGTCCTTCTTTTTAATATTTTTTATAAATAAAATATTAAATAAAAAAATTTTCAAAGTTTCTATTTTTTAAGTTCAAAAAGTAAAGTTCTAAAATATATCTAATAAACTTGATATATATAATTTTATCTGAAAGTATATCATAATTTGAGATAAATAACATATTTGTAATTAATTTAATAAACACACAGTTTTTTAATGTAACGTTGGTTCTATTAATAAGACATTTCCAATTTTCTCATTAGAAGTAACGTGGTGGACTGAAAACATATTAGTTTGTTTAAAAGCTAACAAAATTTTCGAAGTCACATATTTTAAATGCATGAATGAGAATCTGATGCTCACAAGGAAAAACATAGAACAAATATATTGAATAAGGAAAAAATTAAAAAATGTGTACTAAATAGTTGAAAAAAATTAATATGTTGTGGTTCCTTCTAATTTTTAGGGTAAAAAAGCAAATCGGCCCTACTTTATATGTTTAGAAGCATTCTTCACTATAATTTTTTAGTCCTTTTTTTTTTATAATTTTTTAGGTTATTTTCTTTATTTTCTAGTCAACTAATAATCAAAATTAACTTTTATTAATGGTGTAGAATAGGCAAGCACCTAAAAGAGGACTAAATTGAATAACACTTGAAAATTTTTAAAAATTTGAAAAGAGTGAAGAACAAAAAAGTGAAGAAAGAAGATAAGATACATGAGATTTATATTGGTTCAGCCTTAAACTTAACCTATATCCAGTTTTCAAGATCACACTTGAAATTTTCAACTAAGATCACAAGTTTCAATGGGTGTTTGCCCCCACAGTACAACTCTCAAGCCTAACTTGTCTTGATTCACTTAACAAACTTTGCTATAATCTAGCAAGTTGTTATAAACACTTGAAAAATTTCTTTTCAAAATTTTTAAGAAAATAAGATAAGTTTTTGTAGAAAACTCTCTTAAAGAGTAGAAGAGAATACAATTGAAAAGCTTATGAACTTTTGAGAGCTTTTCACAATTCTTTTTAAAAATAATGAATGAATGTAAGATGTAAAAGCACAATTTAAAAGCTTTTTAAATGCACAAATGATACTTTGTTCGCTTAAGGATTATTAGTTCTTTTGTTTTGGTTTAAAATGAATCACTTACATAAGTTTTGAAAGTTGACAGACCATTACAATAGTGATTCTATCTGTTAGTGCATTTTCTTGTGAGTGACTGGTATAATCATACATGAATTTTAGTTGTTCCAAGAAACTGTATGTGATAAATCACACATAAACATACCTCTCACACATGGTTTTGCACTTATGAATATACTCTCACTTTAGAGTGCTAAACCATTAGCTCTCAAGTGTGGTTTTACACATAAGAAACTATCATTAGTTTTGTGTGACAAATCACATGTGGAACCTCTTCTCTCTCACACGTGAAATAGCTGGTAGAATACCAAAGTCATTCTATATGATCAAAACTCACATGGAACCAGAATGTTATCACATGTAAAATTGTAAGCATTAATGCACAAACTCATCCAGTGCATTTTCACACATGGAACTACAAATAACTCAAGTAAGATTTTGCATGATCAAGAGATATAGATTTGTGAATTAATAATCATACATGTGAACAATTTTAGCTTGGCTTGAGAAGAATTAAGACTCAATGAAGCAAAATGTGATTGTGCAACAAGTAACAAATTACACATGGCTACCATCAGTCTCACACGTGGTTTTGCATTTTGATACAATGCAATGAAGCATAATTGCTAAAACTTGCATGGACAACAAATGCTTTTACGTGTGGTTTTGCATGTAGAACCAAAACTTCAAGCATCACATAACACAAGTGCTTAACCACAGGTGAAGCACTTCTTCACATTCACGTGATTTAGCAGTCAGTGAATCCAACATGAAAAAACTTGTGAGTAACCTGTAGAATCACGAGTAATTCTAGCTCTCACAATGCAAACAGCTTCTATGGAATTCAATATGCAAGAAGATATTGTTTGCAAGCTTTAACATACTTAGATGAGTCTTAATGCATATAAATGAGACATATGATGCATTCATTTAATAATTATGAAAAGTGATTAAACTCTCTAAGTTTTTACATTGAATCTAAGAGAATTTAAATAACTTATCCTAAACTTCTTCATCTTCTATTGATTCTTCATACTCTAGAGGTTTGTCTTTATCCATGATTATTTATATCTGCATACATAACAAATACCTCTTCTCCTGATTTTGTGATCATCAAAACACATGATCCAACAAATGGTAATAGTCATATTGTATTATTTTCAAAATTTGAAGGAGAACATTATACCAAAAATGAATTTAGGGTCCTATGAAATCTTTAATATATAGTTTAGGAGTTAATTTACTCTTTTATCTACCCTAATTTTTATTAACTTTGAATTATGCTTCTATAGCTTATTTATTTGAATTGACTCACTATAATTTGACCTGCTAGATATGTTAAACCCTATATATTAAAATCCATAAGTTTTTCCTAAAAAATAATATGTTAAGATATAAAAATGCCCTCAACGTTTCCATACAAGCATACCTTATATTTTAAAATATTTTTTGGCACAATTCTATCTTGAAGTTTTTTAAAATGATACCATGTCGGCTTGAGCCAATAGATCCAAACATTTGATTGTTATTTGACTTATTTTATTGAGGTAACATGCTGACATGGCATATTTTAAAATTAAAAATTGAAAAAAATGAAAAAAAATGAGATACAACTTAACAAATGCTCCATCTACCTTATACCTTTGGGATGCTAGTGACGATGGCAACAAAATATGAATAACCTAGAATAACTATACCATATGTCATCAACAAAAAATCTATACCCAAATTTAAACGAGATTTATCACTCTTCTTCAATCTTCTTCTCCTCCATATGTGCACACTTTTGTCTCCCTCTCCCTCTCTTTCTTTCTCACACATCGTGAAGAATGGAAGATCTAAAACCCACGAGAGGAAACCCAAAAACCTAGAAATTCGAAACCCTCTTCCACATCGAAGGAAACCTAGAAACCCATAATCCCATAAACCCAAAAACAAAGGTGTTGAGCCACACAAATCCAAGGAACAAGGAAATTCTTAGACATTTCTCTGTCCCAACTTAGAAACCCAAAATCGAAGGTGTCGAGCCACACATGAGCTTTAGTCATTATCTTCACCAATGTCACTATTGTAAGTTCCATCACCATGCTTTGTGCGAGGTTCTCGATTCCTTCCTCACCATTTTCATGAACAAGATCCTGACAGGCTTAGAGGAGAGATGTGAAATGGGAGTCTACACCATTATTAGGATTTGGGTTTGGAGAAGGAGGAAGAAGAAGAGGGCTGAGGGATGAAGATGAATGGGATTTAGGTGACACTACTATTGATGGCGTAATGAAGAAGATGAAGAGGACAAGTGGCATTTTAAATTTTAATACTTGATAGTTGTTTATTGAAACCATCAATTATAGTTCTTAATATTTGACGATTTTTTACTAAAAGAATCAAACATACGAAATATATTTTTTGCCAAAAAAAAATTTCTTAAGTTTGATGGTTCTCCTTCACAACCGTTAAACTTAAGGCTTTGTATTTTTTTTATATTTGACAATTAATATAGGGAACCATCAAATATAAAATCTTGCCTCTGTATATTTGACAATCCCTTAAATAATCATCAAATATAAAGAGTCATTTATTACCAAATTTGTAGTAGTATGACTTGGAAGAGGGAAGTGAAAGGGGAAGGGGAGAGATGTATTACATGTGAAGTGTAACATCCCAATTTAAATTTTAATAGTTAATTTGGGTTAATAGAAATTTTGAAATATTTAGAGGTAAGCAAATTAGTAGAAAATGATTATTAAATCTAACTTAGGATATAATTCTAAATTAATTTTTTTAAAAAATTATTAATTAATTAATTAAAAAATATTATTAAATTATTATTATTATAAAAAAAAGAGAAAAGGTATGAATAAAAAAAAGGGAAGAAGAAGAAGAAGAACAAAATTGCTTTCGGTGCCGCATGCAATGATCACACATATAAAATAAAAAAAAAGAAAGAAGAGAGAGGAAAGGGAAAAATAAAAAAAATTTGTGGGACCCACATTCATTTTTAAAAGCCACCGTTCTCTTCTCATTTTCCTTCATTTTCTTCCTCTTTCATGTGCGATCAGAGAGAGCATCTGTGAGCGTGAGTCGCCGGAGCAGAAGATCTAAATTTTTAAGGTAAGAGTTTTTAATAAGATATTTAGGGTGTGATTTTAAGCTTTTTAAGACTAAGTAAGTGTTCTAAAAAATTTTCTTAATCATCCTTCCTCTTTGGTTTCTGATTTTGTGGTGGTAGAAAATTTAGGATATGGAAGAGGGATGAATTTATGTTGAATAAATATGGTTTATAAGGTTGTTAGTAGTATAATAAATGTTTTAGAGTATAAATTTGTTGATGATCTTTGAATTTGTGGCTTATGGATCAAATTCTAAACTAGATCTGAAAATATATGTTGATTTATTGAGATTTAGATGATTATTTGGGATGAGAAATGAATTATTATGGCTATAGGATTATGATTCTAAGCTAGAGACTCAATTTTTAATTTTTGGGTATTTTAGGTGCGAATTTATAAAATAAAAAGAAAATTTTGATAATAGAAATTAGTTTAGAAGTTGATTTTTAGATTATTAATGTTTATTGATGACTAAAAGAGGAGTTAAAAATTTTACTTAATAGTATTGACTCTAGATTTGTATTAAGATTGAGATTAGAAATTATGTTATATTTTTAATTCTATTATTAGAATTATTTTATTAGTTTTAAAAAATTGAAACTAATATTTATAAATAATATGTTATTTGTAGATTGTATTATTGGTGAAGATTGTGGTGGGAGAGAAATTGTAAGGAATAATTTATTGAAAAAGCCACGAGGTAACCATGCTTTTAATTTGTGATTAGTGTTACTTCATGTTAATTGAGTGATTATTGAGAAAATTATGAATTTTGTAATATTGTATAATTGTGCAATATTATTATGAATTTGTTTGATTATTGTGGGAGGTGTTGGGAGACTTGCTATTGTTGTTGTATTTATGTGCCACGTGGTACGCCCCTATTGGAGCTCAATAGGTGGCATGTAAGGGCTTGAGCTAATCTACCTTTGGCTGGGTAATTTAGCACCGAGTGAGGGCTACAGCTTGAGGTTAATGGAGGGATATAAGAATGGTTGTTTGTGTGTATTATAATATTTCTTATATTTTTTTGGAATTATATTATTTTTGGTTCCCACTTAGTAAGCACACACTTAACTGTTTGTACACACTATTATAAATTGGCTTTGATTACTGGGACTTTTGAGTCTCATTATATGGTTAACAATTTTCAGGAGAAGAGCCACGAGTGACACGTGGAGGAGTCCTAGAGGCTTAGTGGCATAGATCTACTGTCTCTTTTGGGTATTTGATTTATGATTTATAATGTGTTATATTGTCAATATTAGGGCTTTTTATTTATTGACAATTATATGAATATATAAATGTAATTATGTCTTTCAAACTATTTATATTTTTAGTACACTTTGAATGACTGTAATTTTAATATTTAGTTTACTTTGAATTGGTTAAAATGGCATGATTATGAGGTCAAATAACTGGCTTGTATTGAAAATTGGCTAAATTATTTATTTTACTTATTGGGAGTATAAGGATGGACAAATGTGATTTAGTTTACTTGTTAGGAGTATAAGGATGGACAAATGTGATTTAGCCTAATGGCATATGAGAGATAAAAATTTATCTGAAATGTTATATTGTGTGAGTTGAAGCCAATTATAAAATATTTTATATTGAAATTATTGATATAAAATATGTTGGGTGGCTGTAACCCAATTATGGTTGAATTAAATTATTTAAAAAAAGATTTGGTGTGTTATATGGAGGGCCAAAGGATAACATGGCAAGCCATCTAAATAGTTCACAGTCAAAATTCTTGACTTAACAGTCAACACGATAAAACCTTAATAATAGGGTGAAATTATATCAATTTGAAAAATGTTGAGTTGAAATTGTATCAAAAAATACTTTAGGATATGGAGTGCATCTAAGTAAAAACATTGAGAGCATTTTTGTACCTTAACACAAATGACATTAAGTACATTTATATTTTTTTATTAAAAGATTATATAACTTTAAAATTAATCAGATAATTTTCATAATTCAATTTATATAATTAAGTTATGTTTTCTAAATAATTTGCATACATATATAGAATTTTTAAAAATGAATAAAAATGTAACCATTATATTAAATCAAATTTTGAATACAATTCAATTTTTTTGTTTTAGGAAAATTAATCATTCATGAATAATTTTAACTACCAAGGATTAACAAATTTAATATGTCAAACTATAAAAATTCAATTCAAAGAAAATAAATTATAGGAATCTAATTTAAAATTAAAAAATTATAAATACTTACAAATTATTTTTTTTAAATAGTTTATTTATTACCTTAAGAAAAGAGCTAAAATTTGACCCCAAGACATTTATGAATATAAGATTAGGGGAAGTATTACAAAAGCTTAAATTGATTGATAGATTTGAATTTGAATTTAAAATTTTATATTTAAATTTTCACATTTAAAATTCATGTATTTAAAATTTTTATTTGAATAGTGTAAAAAAATTTAGGGACAAAAGAGTGACGAGCTAAAATTCAAAATAAAAATAAAAGATTGAGAGTAAGAGACTTATTTATATTTTTCAATTATAAGAGACGAGAACGAGAGATGAAAGGAGAGATAGGAGTAACAAAAACGTTGATGTAAAAACTTGAAAGAAATGAAAGAGTTGGAATAGTTTCAAATAATTAGAATGTAGATGAAATTTAAAATTACAAAAAATATAATAAAACATGAATTTGGATTCCATGTACTTTCATGTATCCAAATAAAAATTTGGTTCAAATGTAAATTTAAATTCAAGGCCCATTTAAATTTTAGTTTGATATAATTAATTATGAAAAAAATTAATTAATATGATTAATTTTAATTATAATTGATTATGTTATAATGCAATTTGTTTAGATACTAAAATTAATTTTAGCTATATAAATTATCATAAAGGACATTGCTTTTTAAAATTAAATTATGGATAAAGTTGTATTTAATATTATTAAATTATTAAACTTCATTTGAGAAGTAAAATATTATTTAACAGTAAAATTAAATTTATAAGCAACCTCCTAGAATTTATTTTCAAAAGTGATTCTAATTTAATAATCAGTTATCATATTTTTTGATTGTGTGGATAATATTTTTAAAAAATGATTATTTAGTCCTTGATTATATTATCAATCCAAACAAGCTGTCAAATGCTTTTCCATAACCTTAATTCAAATTTATTACATTACAACCATGACGATTATCATGACTGTACAAATAGAATCATCATCGAACACGTGGGCCAAATTAAAAAAATGGGAGAATTGCACTGCAAGCCTCAAAAGAACCAAACATTACATTACAGGCTCAATAGATTATATTATTGCATTATAAGCTCAAGGGTGCTTGTTGCAATTTTTTGCGAATGGAGTACAATTTTGACCTTTTGTGATTTAAAAAACTCAAATCATACACAATACAATGTCCATCGATACATAACACAATGTTCATGTGTGTCTAATTGATCAGTACGTTTAATAAAATATATAAGTGATGCACACAATATACAATACTATGTTCATAAATGCACAACACAATATTCATGCATTTTCAACTAAATGTTTATGTGTGTTATATAGATATTGTTTTGAGAATTCATGAATATGGTGTTGTGTATCTATGAATATCGTATTGTACATCTATAGACATTGTGTTGTACATGCAAATAAACATGGTCAATATCTTGTTGTGTATTCATGGATATCGTGTTGTGTATGATTTGAGTTTTTAAATTATATAAAGATAAAATTGTACTTTCACTTTTAAAAAATTTTGGAACAAGAACTCTTAAACTTGCAGTGTAATATCAAAATATATGGATCTAAAGTACAATTTTTTGCTGTTTTAGAGCTTGCAGTGCCAGTGCGTTTCTCCCTCACAGAATCAACGATGGGACCCAATTTAAAGAATACTAGCAGAGTAGAACTTAGTTGGCAGTCGCGAAAGCAAGAGGTAATCGCGGGAGCCAACTGTCAACAATCCGACTATTTACGCGTCCGCGTCCAAGTCGTAGCCAAACCCCCAAGTAGGCCGCACTGATCTCTTCCTTAACACAAACTATAAATAACTCCTCACTTTCCTCCCACCCTCTCCACCACCAACTCATCTCAACACTCACCTACTCACTGCTTTCTCACATCTCATCCAAATCTGATGAATTTTTTCAGACAAGACATACTCGATTCTTCTTCTTCAGAGGGAAGCTCGTTGAGCGGCAACGAGCCGATGTTGTTATTGGCGTCGGAGAGACCCAATAAGCGAGCGGGAAGGAGGGTTTTCAGGGAGACGACGCATCCCGTGTACAGAGGAGTGCGACGGAGGAACAACGGCGAGTAGGTTTGCGAGGCTCGTGTGCCGAATGATAAGACAAGGATTTGGCTTGGAACATATTCCACGGCGGAGATGGCCGCTCGTGCTCATGATGTGACGGCAATGGCTCTCCATGGGAAGTCGACTTGCCTTAATTTCGCTGACTCGTCTTGGCGGTTGCCTCTGCCGGAATCAACCAATTCGGCTGAGATTAGGCGCGTGGCCGCTCTCGCTGCTCAGGAATTCGGCCGGCGTAGTAGTACTGATGATGTTGAAGTTTGCAGCAGTTGCAGTAATGCAACGGTCGACGACGAAGTCATTGGAGACGCGTCGCCGTCGAATATTTTGCAGGATTACTGTGAAGAAGAAGAGCCTTACATGATCAAACTCCGGCTGCGTCGACGGAGTTTGACGAGCTCCGTCATTTGCTCTTCACTATGGCGGAGGAGCCTCTCCGATCGACACCCTCTTTGAGACCATATGGTTGGAGTTGGAATGACGGGGAGGTTGAAACTGAGGTCTCACTGTGGCGGTATTGAGAGCTCGAGGCGCTGCTCGTAGGAATTACTGTAACATGTTAGTTTGTGACTGGCGCACACATGTATATGGATTTGCATCATTACCTTGATTTTTTTTTTTTTTTTTTTTTTGCCCCTGGAAAGTGAAACCAAAGTTATTTGTTATTTACTCCGTCGCTGGTGAGGGACCCAAAAAAATTAATTTGTGAGGGCAAAATGTGTACATAAGATAAATATTAATATTATTCATAAATTAATGATCATTTTTACTAAATTTTATTAAATGTAAAATTTATTAAAATTAAATGCTATTAAAGAATTAAAGAACTATACATAAAATATAACATTATAATAACATAAAAGTTATATATCTATTAGAATTCTATTTTTTGTTTTAATTAATAAAACTTAATTCTTTTGAGTATTGACCAATAAAAATGGGTTTAATTGATAATGACTCAGCCCATAATCTGATCTGATTAGCCTTAATTTTTTTGCGTAAAAAAAATTATGTTTTGTATAATATACATTTTTTGTGATAAAATTTTCAATTTAAACAACCAAAAAAAATATTTTCTAAACTATTGCTCCCTTCCTTTTAAAAACTCATGCTATTTAAGGTTAAAAACACATAAATAAGATTTTGATCAAACAAAATTTTAAAGAAATTTTATGGGACCACATGAATTTTCATTTTCTTAAGGGGGCACAGGCAGCTAAACATTTTAAGTGAGGGCAAAAAAAATGTTTAGAATCACTACATGTATTTCTCTTTGGGCTTGTGGGGGCAATTGCCTCATCTATCTTACAAATAGGTCCGTCCTTGCTCTGTCCAATCGTTCTTGTTAGTTGTTAATAACCCTTAATTTGTGTACTTTTCTTAACTAATTAAATATTATCCTAATTAACCAAACAATATCCTCAAAGTAATAAACTTATCATTTATTATAATCTTGACATTTTAAAAATATTCACTAATTTTAATTTATTTAATTTAAATTTATATAAAGTTGTTAATAACTTTATCATCATCATCATCATCATCCAACTTTTCTACATGAAATTGCCTCTGGTTTTGAATTTTACGTGACAAATATAAAATGTAACAAACCCATCTATTCCTATGGCTTTTAAGCCAAGCTCTTCTTCATACACTTTGTCACGCATAAATAGAGTTTAAGGAAAATTCATGTCTCATGTTAGGTGAAAAGTTGGTAAAAGAAATCAAATATCTTTTAAGTGTTTCTAGTAGGTAGTACTCTTTTTTATCCAAACCACTTGTTAAGTACACCTCTTCTCTTGCGAACAATGTAACACCCTAAATATTTTTTCAAGATAATTAACTCAATTATAGTAGAAAAGTGTATATCATGATAAACATAAGTTAACTAATCCTATATTTTCTTTTTGAATCAATTCTGTAACTTAAAATACTACTATAATAGAAAATGATGAAATATAGTTTTTATAAAATATTCCATCTTTTAAATTGACTACCATAGTAAAAAAGATTAAGGTAGATAGATGAATAACTACTATTATGGTAGGTAGAATTTAAACTTTCTAAATTATCATTTTGAAAATTTAGGGTCTCAAGCATTGAAAACAAAATAAGTGTGAAAGGCTTAAAAGATTCCTTTTAAAATTGAGAACATGATAAACACAATAAATTAGGAAAAATATAAATAGTTTTACAATTTAAAATCTTATAACCATCAATCAATCTTTCTAAATAAAACAAAATCATTTTTGATACTGCTAATACACATTTACAACTGTAGTTGGGTTATAGCCATCCAACATAATTTATATTAATAAATTAAATATAAAAACAACTAACAATTGGCTTAGGTTTGCATAATACAACATTTTAATTAAATTTTTAACTTCCTAGAAGCCATTAGGCTAAAATCACATCTTTCAATCTTATGCTCCCAACAAGTGCAAACCATAAACCAACAATCAAAATAGACAATTTAATTAGTTTTTAAAACAAACCAGTTATATGGCTCATAATCATGCCATTTCAAACCATATTAAAATAGATCAAATATCGCAGTTACAATCATCCAAAGTATACCAAAAGCATAAATAGTTTAAAGGGCATGATTACATCCTTACATTCATATAACTGTCAACAAGTAAAAGGCCCTAGCATTGACAATATAACATATTAGAAATTATAAATCCAAAAGATCCAAAAGAGACAATAGATCTACACCACTAAGCTTCAGGGGCTCCTCCATGCGCAATTGGTGTCTCCTTTCCTGAAAATTGTTAACCACATAGTGAGACTCAAAAGTTTCAGTAACTAATACTAATTATAATAATGTATGCAAACAGTTAAATATTTGCTTGCTAAGTGGGGAAGTAACAATTATATAATTCAAACAAAAATACAAGAGATATTATAATATATGACAAACAATCATCCTTATTTCCCTTCAGTAACCTTGAGCATAGCTTTCACTTAGTGCTAAATTATCCAGTCAAAGATAGATCAGCTTGAGCTCTTACAAGTCACCCATTAGCCCTCTAATAGGGGCGTACCAAATGACACAAAAATACTACAACAACAACAAACACTACATCTCTTAACACCTTCCACAATAATAAAAAAATTACATATCAACATTGTACAATTATACAATATTATAATTTTCACAATTTTTATATTTTCAACAATATTATAACATGACATTCCACTTGGCAAAAATACTTCAAAATACATATTTATAATTTCACAATTTTTCCATAAACATAACAAAATAATTTCTCAAGAACAATTTACAATTTTCTCAATAATCACACAATCAACATGAAGAAATACTAATAACAAATTAAAGCATGGTTACCTTGTGGTGAACCTTGGATCACGATCTGAAACTACATCCTTAGGAACTCCATGTAATCGCACAATTTCCTGGATATACAGTTTTGCAAACTTATCCATGGTGTAACCATTTCTAATAATAAGAAAATGGGTTGACTTCATCAATCTATCAACAATGACCCATATGGCATCGTACCCTGCCTATGTTTTAGGCAAACCCATGATAAAGTCTATGAAAATGCTTTCCTACTTCTAGGTTGGAATTTTCAATGGTCACAATAAACCACTAGGCCTTTGATGCTCTATTTTCACCTTCTGACAAGTCAGATACTTGCTCACATACTCTGTCACATCACGCTTCAGACCACGCCACCATTAGTACCGCTTCATGTCTTGATACATCTTGGTTGCTCCAGGTTAGATGGTGAATTTGCTTCTATGAGCTTCGGCAAGAATTATGTCCTTTAGCTCTTTCACTTTAGGAATGCAAACCTTCTATTGTAGACTATAAGACCATTATCATCAAAAGTGAAATTTATATCAGTCATCTTCTCATTTAAGTTCTTTCGAACTTCTAACAAGTACAGATCTTCAAATTGAGCTGCTCGCAACTTATCCTAGAATTCAATTGTAAGTATCGTAGTATTTAATTGAACATAGCATAATTTGGGATATTTTGTGGAAAACTAGAGAAATCTTCCAACAACTTCTGTTCATGAATCATCATACAAGCCACAGGCATAGTCTTCCTACTCAAGGCATCAGCCATTACATTGGCCTTCCCTGGATAGTACTTCAGTTTGAACTCATAGTCTTTTAGGAATTCCATCCATCTTCTTTGCCTCATATTCATCTCCTTCTAGTCTGCCAAATATTTAAGACTTTTATGATTGCTAAACACTTCAAATTGTGCACCATAAAGATAGTGTCTCTAGATTTTAAGAGCAAAGACAACAGTTGCTAGCTGTAGATCATGAGTGGGGTAGTTCATTTCATGAGGCCTCAATTGTCTTGATGCATAGGCTACAACTCTACCATCTTGCATAAGAACAGATCCAAGACCCTTAAGTGATGCATCTGTATAAACACCAATGATTGCTTAAGATAAGGAATAGTCAAGATTGGTATAGTCATTGACTTCTTTCTGAAGGTGATAAACGCCTCTTCACACTCTTGGGTCCACATAAAAGGTTTGTCTTTCTTGGTCAATTTAGTCAATACTGATGTTATTTGAGAATACCCTTCAATAAATCTCCTGTAATAGCCAGCCAACCTCAAGAAACTTCTGATTTTTGATACTGAGGTTAGTCAATCCCATTTCAACATCGTATCGACCTTGTAAAGATCAACTGCAATACCTTCCTCAGAAACAACATGCCCTAGAAACTTCACTTCATTAAGCCAAAACTCACATTTACTCAACTTGGCATAAAGTTGCCTTCCTTTTAGAATTTGCAGCACTAATCTCAGATGCTCTTCATGCTCTATTTCACTCTTGGAGTAGATAAGAATATCATTAACAAGGACAACAACAAACTTATCTAGGTAGGGCCTGAAGATTCTATTCATATAATCTATGATATTGCTGGTACATTTGTTAGCCCAAATGACATAACTAGGAATTCATAGTACCCATACCTTGTTCTGAAAGTTGTCTTAGGTATATCCTCTGCCTTTACCCTTAACTGATGATACCCATACCTCAAGTCAATCTTTAAGAATACCACCACTCCAGCCACTTGATCTAAGAGATCATCAATTCGTGGCAATGGATATTTGTTTTTGATTGCCACCTTATTAAGTTGGCAGTAGTCGATACACAATTACATACTCCCATCTTTCATTTTCACCAAAGATAATCGATGATCCCTATAGTGATACACTTGATCTTATGAAGCCCTTAGCTAACAAGTCTTCCAGTTGCTTCTTCAACTCTTCTAATTCTACCAGGGGCATTTGACTATAGAGCCTTTGAGATTGGCTCGGTACTCGGAGCTAAATCAATTGAGAATTTGACTTCTCTCTTTAGTGGCAAACCATTCACATCTTCTACAAAAACCTCTCAAAATTCTTTCATTACTTTTATCTAATCAATCTTTTGTTCTTTGTCTCCTTACATTGAATAGAACACCATGAACATTTGGCATCCTTCTTGATCTAACTTCTTGACTTCCATAGCAGATAAGAACTTAGGCATTTCTATGTCTACCATAATGGTATGTACAGTCATTTTAGGGACTATAGAAGTAGTAATATCTACTGGTAATAGAACCGTCTTCTTGTTACAGTCTAAAGTCGCTCCATTAGCTGATAGCTAGTCTATTCCCACAATTACATTAATGCTCAACAAAGGCAAACAAATTAAGTCAATAATTGTAACTCTATCACTAAACTTCAAATTGACATTAGAGTACACATGATTGGTCCTAGCAAAGGCCCCAGTCAACGTAGAAACATTCATAACAACATCCATTTCATACATAAATATTTTAAGTCTAGTCATACAATCAATTGCAATGAAAGAATGCATAGCACTTGAATCAAATAATGCTTCTACTTGTTTGTCATTAAGGACAATCATACCTTTGATCAATTTTGGAGAATCTTCTGCTTCCTCTTTAGACATCATGAACACATGAGCAGGAGCAGCAGATCTCCCATCAATCATAGCCTCTGGGTAGTTACGAGCGATATGACCCATCTTGTTACATCTGTAGCATGCCCAACTATCTTTAATATGGAATCTTCCATACTTATCACAATGTAGTCATACTACTAGTAGTCCTATGATAGATGGAGTTAAGTCTTGCCTTAAAGCTTAGCTTTGGCCTCCAGAGCTTTTGGACTAAAAGCTCTTGGATTAGAATCCTCTAGATTATGATCCCTTAAAGAAGTTCTTCTTATTGCTTCCTTTACCTCTACTATAACCATTTGAGAATACCGAGCTGTAACTTGACTTCTTGCTTACACCCCCAATAGGGCCCATAAAAGAGGGATACCAACCTTAGCCATCTTGTTGGTTACCACCATTCATCTGGCTTTTAGCAACAGCCTTGAACTTGTTACACATGACTTTGAATGAATCAATATCATGAGCCACTAGTTGCTTGCTATACTCAAGCCTCATCTTGTTTAGGAACTACTTACACTTCCATTCTTCATTAGCATTACTCTTCAAGTAGAAGAAATATTTAGAGAGCTCATTGAATTTGGCTATGAACTCCTCAACATCCATATTGCCTTGTCTCAAGTTGTGGAACTCAGCTTCTTTTGCTGCCTTTACAGTTGGCAAGAAGTAGTAGATAAAGAACCTCTTCTTAAATCGCTCCCAGATTAATTCAGATCCATCAATAGGCTTAACACTTTCCCACCGTTATTTATCTCCATCTTTAAGGTTGAAAGTAGCCAATCAAATTTGTTGTTCATTAGTACAGGTCATCATAGAGAAAAAGGACTCTAATTCATCAATCCATTTCTCCCTAGCTCGATCTACCATAGAACCTTCAAATGATGGCGGGCTCAATCTTGCAAACCTCTTAAAGTCATAGTCAATGGTGACCTCTTACACTTTCTCTTTGCCCTTATTTTTCCTTTTTCTCTACCTCACAGAGTTGCTTTGATCACTTGGTTCAAAACTCTTAGAGGACTCTTCCTTTGTTGATTGTTGACTTCCAGATTCACTTTCCCTTGCTTCTCCTTGAGGTTACCATCCGCCTTCACAATGACTTTTCTATTTCCCTCAGCAACCTTCCCCAATATAACTTCATCATATACATCTATCCTCTTCTAGATGTCCATCAGTATTGAAGTAAGTAGGGCTATATCATTGTCATTGCTAGTTGCAGGAATATGTTGAACTAGAGCTTGGGTAGAAGGTCCTGCTTGACTTAAGACTTAAACTTGCTCACTTGGGTTTGGTAACTCTAGCACTACTTGTCCTTGTTAGACTTGAGTCGGTGCTGTTTCATCTTTTACCACCACCTGATCCTCTGGTCTTAGTAGAGTTTCCAAATTATTAGTGGCAATGTTCTTGGTTTGCACCATATTCTCCCCTCCTAAGGATGGAAGTAATACTATAAAGGAAAAACAGTTAGTGCTAGCTCACAGAGGAAAAGAATATGTGTATAATGATAATTGCTAACTCTCTATGCAAATGCAAGCACAAAATAAGTACACAATCATATAACTAGTCACATACCAACCACAGTCCAATTATTAGAACTCGAGAACCTAATACCAATTTGTAATAGGTGTCCTAACTTAGGACTTAAAACTTCCCCCTTTATTTTCTCTCTATGCCTTACTCCACAATATATATATCACAATGACTATTACCTAGTCATCACACTCTATATCATCTATTCATCAATAGCCCATCATATGCATGAATTTTCCTTTTCATTCACATCTAATTAATATCAACTACTCATCCTTGGATATCAAAAACACAAGTGAAGACCATAATAACATTTAAGTTCTCAAATTAAGCAAATAACTATTTTCAGTTGCACAAATATTTTGTCCCATTAATATAAACACAAGCATCAAACTACATTCCCAAGGGCCCAAAATACATTTCTACCCAATACAAAACCATAATGTAAGTGGATCAAGAATATATTATCCTAGTTGGCAATATCATAAACTAAATACACATATCAGAATAAAAAGAGAAAGGCCTATAGAAGTGATTATTATTACTTGGCCTAATGCTCCTTTCCTCTGTTCTTTTCAAATGAGCTAGCTCCTTTAATATGTTAAAAAAGAGGGATGAGTATAACTACTCAGTAACCTAGGTAAATCTAAGTTATACAAATGCATGATAATTAATCATGAATGCAAGTGGCTAATAAATTTATCAAGTGACCATGTAAACAATCACATTAATAACATGTTAATCACATTAACATCTAACTTATATGAATAATCTCAAGAATAAAGTTAAGTATAAAATTTGCACAATGGCCACATATACATTATTCACATTAATTACTACATGTTTTCATTTCCACAATTATAATCATATTCTCAACATAGCTATCAATCACTTAAATGACATAATAATAATAATAATATGCATGATTAATCTCTTCCTTATATCTCCCCTTATTTCCTTTGACATGAAATTTATAGGCCAATAACCGGAAGGGATCATCCATGTAGTGAGACTACCTAAGGCCTTAATCATATCGTGAAGGGCTACTGGGCCAGAGTTACCTTACTCACTTATGAACACGGTTTTTCCCAAATCACACACTATGGGGTGTCATACCCAAAACTAGCTCTATCCAAAACTTCAGGTAGCCCAGTAGGGTCAAGTCCCTTAATAGGAATAATGCTATAGTACCTTATAAGGTAAGTAGCCGCTATAACCCCTAAGATTATTAGTTAATAGCCAAGCGCCATATGAATTTTGTATAATCGCTAACTCTTTCACTCAGACAAACTCTTGCTATATGATCATGCTCATAAGAAAATACATTTCAAAAACTCATATATATAATTCACAATTATCCCATATACTCATCAACTTTCTTGCTCAACAAGTATAACGAAACATCATTTTTCAATCATGCCTCTTGCATTAATTTTATATTACCACATAAACCACATTAGCATCATATAAAACTCAACATACTCATATACAATTCATCACTATTCATAATCCATAATTTATAATCAAGAGTGTGCACATTATCATCAACCATCAATCTCATTACTCACACCAAGTCATAATTAACCTGGTCACAAATCATAAGGTCTCAATAAAGCCACATATGCATTATAAATAACCACTTCAAAATTTAGAGAGAGAGAGAGATATATATTATATATTCTTTTTTGTTTCACCAACATAAATAATTAATTAACATACAAATGTATAAAATAAATTTTTCCTAGTTACCTCAACCTTTGGAAGGTTAAAGGTTCCCCTCAAGTTACAACACTTCAAAAGCTTTCCAAAGCCTGAATAGTGCCAAAAGGAAATTAATCTATAATTAATTATATCCTAATGTGTCAATATATTATTAACAAAATTTTCACTCATATTCCAACACTTAAGTATTTATTTTATTTTATTTCATTTTTTAAGACTTTAGTTTTAGCCTCTTGAGTTCTAAAATTTAATTTCATGTATTTGAACTTACCTACTTGGTTCAATAGCCTTCTTCATAATAATTTCATTGAGTTCGACTAAAAACATCATTCAAATAATTTTCTAATATAAAAATTTCCTTTTTATTTCAAGAATTTGCACCTAAAAATACCTAACAATTGCAAACTTGATCTCAAATTTAGAATCATTATTCTATAGCCATAATAATTTATTTGTCATCCCAAATAATCATCTAAATATCAACAAATCAATTTATATTTTCAGATTTAACTAAAATCTACCCATAGAGATCTAGGGATAAACTCAAAGGCATCAAATTTTAATTCTATCAACAAAATAATACTCTAGAATATTTATTACACTACCAATTGAAATATTTATTCTATCAACAAAAATTTTTGAGATACTTACATAGTCTTAGAATACTTAAAATCTCAACTGAAATATTCTATTATAGAGTTTCACCTTCTAAATCAGCTTCCCTGTCACCGGTGATGTCGCGTTCTCCCATTCTCTCTACGTGCATGAAGAAATGAAGAGAAGAGGGAAGAAAAATGAAGAAAAGAAACAGGATGTGTTTCTTTTTTTTTTTTAAAAAGCTGAGGGTCCCATGTGAGAAAATTCACATCTACCTCTTTGTTTCACTTAATATGCACACATAAATCCTCCACCCCACCTCTTCATTTCATTTTTTTTATATTTTATAATCATTTTCCTTCTTCTTCTTCCTTTTCTCCTTATTTATTTTTAAATGATATTACACACTAACACACACATGCACAAATAGATGAAATCCGTTCACAATCTTCTTGTTTTTTTTTTCATATCACTTTTCTCTTTTAATAATAATAATAATAATAATTCTATTTTCTAAAAAAATCATAAATTAGGATTTGAATTTTTTTTAAATTAAATCCAACAATGATCCCTTAACTAAAATTATTTATTTGCCCTTAATTAACTTAATTAATCTTAGGTTAAATTTTTGGGATGTTACACTCTTGACTAAATTAAACCCCTTGCATAATTTTGTATAAATATGCCTTCCTAACCAATTCAGTTAACTAAGTCTCTGTATAATTTTGTACAAGTTTCTAATCAATTTCTTAGTTAAGTGCAAAGTGATCAAAATTTCCTTTAGGTTCCCCTCATGTGCAGCTCGACCTATGGTATATAGTTTTGCATACAAGACATTTTATCAAACACCAATCAAACATATTTGTGTATAGCCAATGTAAGATACATTCAACACACATAAAAACATATATTTATATGAATTATAATGTATGAGAGAAAATTTCTAGCAACTACACAAAGGAGAATCAAGTGAAAAAACACTAAACCAACAAGTTAAATACCAATTTTTGTCAATAAAAAACAAGATATAACAATGCTCCTAATTTTAAGAATAAGATTACATCAATTTAGGTTTAATGGAGAGTGACCATAATCCTTAGCCTTCCTTAAGATACTTCAAGACTCTTCTAGCATCCTTCTCTCTTAGCACTCTTTGTAGATTTAGCCTCTAGACATCTTGGAATCCACTTGAGCATAATCCTTCAACCATGGCTAAACCATACTCTTGAACACCTTGAGAATTTTGAAGCCAAACTAAGAAAATAAAGCTTAGGATTTGAAAAGTGAGGTGGAAGAAGAAGAATGGTAGAGTTGGATGAGGATTTTGATAGTTGGATCATGAGATATAGAGGAGAGAAAGTAAGATGGAAATGAAGAACATGAAGAACGAAGGAAAGAGAATGGAGAAGGTGGCTGTAAAAAATGAGAATGAATGGAAGAATGAGTGCTGAAAATGAAATTAGGGTAGTTTGATTCAAGTCTAGGGTAAATGGGCCCAACTCTAGTGTTTAAGAAAATGGGTGAAAAATAAGTTAGGGTAACTTCATTATTTACCATGGTAAAATGCATGAAAATTCAGAGTAAAATGGTATGGAAATTTAATTAAATAAGGAAAAATGACAATTAAGTTCCAAAGGACTAATTTTATTCAAGGTAAGTCCCAAGACATTTTGAAATACCAGTTAAGTCCCTAGGTCCTTGAGTAGCATTTTAATATAATGAGTAATGACCAAAACACCCTTATTTGGTTGATGAAAATTTAAGGTTGCTCCTTCTCTGCTCTACCCTACCCTGCAATCACTTGTCTGTTGTTTCTTCCTTACCCTGTTCATCGTCTCTTCCTTGTCTCATTGCAAGCGAGTAAAGCTTTCTGTCATCTCTTCCCTAGGCTGTCCAGTAAAGCTGTCTGTCATCTCTATTCTAGTCTTGTTTAACATCTCTTCTCTGCCCTAAGTGATTAGTTGCTTAGGTCATTAATCTATAATCTGTTTTGGTCCTTAATCTTTGATGGGTGTGATGCATTTGCCTAGTTGAAGAGTCTGATCCTCATCAACATTCACCATTTCAATCATGTAGAAATTGCTTCTTCTTTAATTTTTCCCCTAAGTGTCTTAGTTGAAGGGGGACTATGTAGTTTGTACAAGTGAGGACATACTCAAATGGATTTTAAGTTTGAAGTTATACATTGTACCCAATTAATCAACTTTGCAACTTTGTAACTCTATAATTTTCTTTCACAATTTTATTCCCAACTTTTAATATTGAAATGTATTTGTAATGTTCAAGTTATACATTATACCTAATCAATCAAGTTGCCAAGCAACTTAGGTACCCAATTTTGCAACTATCTCAAGACAAATTTGTCACTGCTTATCAAAATTTTAGGTGGAAGAACTATTGAATTGTTAAGAAAGTTATTGTTCTAGGACAACGCTTCAGTAATTTCTAATTTAGACACCAGATTTTGCAACCTTTTTATGAATAATTTGCAACTGCTTTTTAAAATTTTGGATGGAAGAACTATTGAATTCTTAAAAAAGTTATTATTTCATGATAACGCTCCAGTAATTTACAACTGAGACACCAAATTTTGCAATTTCCTTATGAATAATTTGCAACTTCTTTTCAAAATTTTGGATGAAAGAACTATTGAATTCTTAGTTATTATTGTAGAACAATGCTCTAGTAATTTGTAATTGAGACACCAGATTTTACAACTTTCTTACAAATAATTTGCAACTCCTTCTCAAAATTTTGGGTGGAAGAACTATTGAATTCTTGGACTTGCAAAGCTACTAAATTATTTTAGGATATGGCTCCAGTAATTTACAACTGACATACCAAATTTTGCAACTTCATTACAAATAATTTGCAACTCCTTCTTGAAATTTTAGGTGGAATAACTTTTAAATTCTTAAACTTGCAAAGCTACCAAATTATTTTAGGATATGGCTCCAGTAATTTGCAACTAACATACCAAATTTTACAACTTCATTATGAATAATTTGCAAATTCTTTTGAAATTTTAGGTGAAATAACTATTGACTTGCAAAGCTACCGAATTATTTTACGACATGGCTCTAATAATTTGCAACTGACATATCAAATTTTGCAATTGCCTTACAAATAATTTGCAACCTTTGTTTTAAATTTTAAGACAACACACTTTTAGTGATTATAGAAGATATGAACTGTACATATAAGCTACATATATTAATTCATCTAATGCATTTGCACATATCAGTTGTCCACATACACAAAAGCATGAATTTAGATTTATAAAAAAAGGGGTTGCTATGTACCAAAAAAATCCCTTAATGCTACCAATATATATGTACAAAAACCTATATATGTTAACCAAATCTAACTTAATCTAAAACTACCTATATATGTATATCACCCAAATTTCACTACTACAAAAAGGCCTTTCTACTACCCTAATTCACGTCCCATTTTGAAAATGGGACTTAAAAAAAACAAATCAATGTCACACAAATAGGAGAGGGAAGTAAATTTAAGAATCCATGTCCCCTATAAGCTAGGTGAATTAGATTTTTTAGAATCCACGTCCCCCTCCCCCTGAGAATCCACGTCCCCTTTCTAGGAGGGGGACGTATAATATGTTGAAATTTTGGACTCCATGCATACTCACTTTTTCATTTTTCAAAACTAGTGTGTCAGCTCCCTGTGCTCTATCTTTGTCTCCCTTGCAGCTCCCTCTCTTGTCTCAGCTTCCTCATCTCTTTTCTCTGTCTCTGTCTTAGCTCCCTCTCTCATAATTCCCTATCTCATCTCAGCTTCCTCATTTCTTTTCTCTGTCTCTCTTTTCTTAGCTCCCTCCCTCACTCTCTCTCCTAGCTCTCCTTATCTTTGCCTCTCATCTCTCAGCTCCCTCCCTCGCTCTCTATCTCTTATCTCCCAGCTTCCTCATTGCCTCTGTCTCTCTCGATAGCTCTGTGGATGAAGAAACCTAGCCACTCATGACTAAGGACCTCTTCTCTTCTCTCTAGGTATTTTTTTCCTTGTTTTTTTATTTTCTTGAATAGGTCTCCACGCAAGAATGTGATTTTTGTTTTGACCTAAGAATGTGATCAATTAATTTTAGTTTTACATGATGTATATGATTTTATGTTGCTTAAATTTTGTTTGAGCCCATAAAAGTATGTACTTATTATTTTAGATAATTTTATAATTATATAATTACGGAGTAATCGTTTTGTTTTTCCATTACATTTGGTGTATTTTGTTGTGATAGTGTATAAATGGTTGTAAATGAATTGCTATTTATTAGACTTTCACTGTATGAATTGGTTGTTTCTATGACATATTTTGGTAAATTCTATTTTAGTTGTATAATAAATGCAAATTATATATAAAAAATTTTTTAAAAACCACGTCTCCCTATACCATAGGGGACGTGGATTCTTAAGAAACCACGTCCCCTTATGTCAAAAGGAATGTGATCTCTCAATCTATGAATTAGGCAATGAGAAACCACGTCTCTCTTACTAGAGGGGGATGTGGTTTCTTTATAAACCATGTCCACCACCTATAAGGGAGGACGTGGATTTTGTAGAAACCACCTCACCTATTATTAAAAGGGACGTAGTTTATGATATCCACGTCATAGGTATTTGTGACGTGGATAAACCATTATTCTAAGTCACCTAGTATAATGTCCGCTTCAATTGTGATGTGAAAATGCCTAGAAATGTGACGTGAAAAGTCTATTTTGTAGTAGTGTTCAAGTTCATGTGGTAACCCATTTACAATAACATCAATTTGAATTAGGATTTCTACACCTCTTCCATGTACGACTTGCTTCATGACAATGAGAACAATGATAAACCTTCTTCTGTTGATATTGAGACTCAATCCTCACACGACGAGGTCTGCCAGCTAATTGAGATATTCTAGAAGGCAACAAAAAGGTTTGGTTTATGAGCTCAGATACTGTCAATGCATTTGGCTTTGACATCTCATGGGTGTTAACATGATGCATAGGTCCTACTAGCAAATCCTTCCACTTTGTTGCATTTAGCTTGGGCATTAGTGTTAGGATACTTTGTATTGCACATGGAAGAACTTTAAGATCTTGTGTAGCATGTGAATTCCTAGCCGAACATCTTGCTCTACATTTCCATTCAAATCATGTTTATTACTACCATTCATATTCATATTAGCATAATATTAATCATACAACTATTAAAAAAACTTACACATCAACTGAATCTCTTGTTGCCTTTGTACTTTACTGTATCTTCCCAATAATATACACATAAGCAAAATTATCATTCAATTTCATTAATTAATTTATCCCTTCATTATGTTTAAGGTCTAAAAGAGAATTACAATCAAACTTTACTATATACTTCAACTTTATTCCATTTAAATCACAATTCAAGCATGATGAAATCAATCTAACAAGTCCTTCAAGAGACATTCCTTCTCCAATCATTCTTCCATTACAACTCCCCCCATCATAATGCATTGTCCCATGCATATCTTTTACAATATCTCCACCAAAATGAAAATAACAAAAAATTTCCTTGAAACAGTGACAGCGTTCTATCTTAAAATATGGACACTCGATAATAAATTCTTACACTTTCAGTTGCAAAATGTCGAATCTTCATGCCAAAATCTTTAGAAACATGAAATAAAAAAAAAAATCTTTCATGTTCAATTGCAATAAACCATTCTATCTTTTCCCTTATGAGAGCCATTTTTCAAGAAAATCAAACCTTAATGGAGTAAACTTTTTTGTTCAAATGCAGGGATTTGAAAAATAAAGACACACTTGTCTAAACACACTAGCACAACTTCTTGAGCCTCCTTGAGTCAATAATTAAGGCAACTCCACCTCTTCCAAGCATAACTCTATTTTAGGAATGGATATTCCTTAACATGCAGCCCCACCACTTATATACAGCTCTCATTAATGGTAGGAAAGAGACAAATCGGGAGGAAAATTCTGGAGTTGATGAGTGTACATGTTATATTTAATCATAAGGGCATTTTCATCATTTCTTTCGTAAGTCTGATTTGTGAAAAACAGCATGGGACTTTATTGGCCTTTTACAATTACTTGGGACTTAACTGGTATAAAATTAGTCTGTTAGGACTTTATTGTCATTTTCCCATTAAATAAAGCTAAAGACTAAGGGGGAGGGGGAGAGAGAGAGAAATGAAATTAAAGTGTGGTACAATGTGTGCAAGACCATGTAAAATTTGTACTTTCACCCCAAAAACTCAAATATTTTGCCTCTTGACTCATCTATTATTCCAATCCAATGGTCCTCATGTGCCAAATCTAAGGTGTGTAACCCTATACAAATAAATGTAACACACGATATCAAAGCTAAAAGAATATGGATAATATTTGCATTTTTCAATTGAAATTAATTTTTAAATATGTGGCAAAATGTAAATTAAATAATAAAAATTAATTATGACACCAAAAAGGGGCAAAGGGGCATGCCAAATAGCCAAAAAATTATAAGCTACATATGCACAACAATGACCTAACTCAAGTACAAGAAAACAAATCAACTCAAAATTTTAACTTTCTAAAACAGTCAATTTGTGAAATTAATTATTCTCAATCTAAGATGAATTTGAGAAATCTAATTAGACCATTATTCTTCTAGGTTAAAAATGTATCTTGAAAATTTTCTCAAAACTCCAATTTTATGACTAAAATGTCCCTAATACACAAAATCCTATAGTTAGGCGATTTTTCACAATTAATGTAATAAGTGTGCAATTTGGGTAAATATAACATGATTTTTTGGTCAATAATAAAAAGAAAAGTGTGAAATAAATGTAACTTATCAAATACTCGGAGTATTCCAAATGTTGAACTCACAGAGAAGTTGTGCTTTTACTAATCTAAATAATTAATAGTTCAAGAAAAATAGATAAAATGAATTATTTGATGAGAATATAAATAATAAAAATAAATTAAGAAAATAAAATAATAAAAATAAATCAAGAAAATAATAATGATGAAAACACAATTACTTGAAATATTGGGGTTTATGATTCACCTTATAGGTTACTAGTTTCTACCATGTGAGTTGACTCTTTAATCAATTACAGTGATAATTATTCCTAAATTATCTTAATATTCTCTTGAATTAGTAGTCCTTTTTTAATTGATGTTGAATTCGTTCCCATAATACTCAAACAACTAATTAAATCGTGAAATTATAATTTAAGTCACCATAAATTTCTAAAACTATCCCTAGCTTAGTTATTTATGTTTATTTCTTTAGATCTATGTTCTCTCTTTAACTCTCAATCCATGAAGATTATGCATAGATTTGATTAAATGGTGGTCAGTTATAAAATTAATATAAAGAACAAGAGATATAAAGATAATTGAAAAAAAATATTCATAAATATAAATGTAAAGAGTCAACATAAAGAAAATAAAAAACTAGCTCCCTAATTAAGTTACATCCATACCCCAACTAGGTGATTTAAAAATAGATAAAATCAAATAACACCGTTCTCAAATCCTCAATATTCAAAAACGATTATAGAGAAAATTAAGGAGTAGAAAGGAATAATTATGATTTATAAAACTCATCAATGATCTCACTTTTAGCTTTCAGAATGCTTCTACAAGCTCTGAATATCTTAGAGGAAATTCTTGAAGTATTCAAATAAGTGATTGAATGACTTTCTTTTTGATGAAAGGGAGTATTTATATTTAAAATAGAAGTTTATTCTTTCACTTTTAGTCAATGTGAGACTCTTTCATTCTTTGAATATGTAGCACGCATGCATCTCCTCTTTCATCAATGCTTTAAAAATATATATATATATATAATGAGATTTCAAATGATGAGCTCATTCCTTTTTTTATATATATATATATATATATATTATTTTTTTCATTCTTTTCTCTATTTAGTTTATTCATTTTCTCTGCAAAATATACAAATAAAAAGATATAAATAAATTTTGTATTAAAATTTTTTATCTTATAATTAAGTGATGAGGAGAAAATATATAAATATTAATTAAATAAATATGAAGTCTTAATAAATATAAACAAATTTAAACTAAAATCTTACACTTATTTAATTATAAAATATATACTCATCATATAGTTTTAAAAAGTTTGAAATCACACTCAAAATATTTTATTAAAAAGTCTTATATTTTAAATTAGGTACCTCGTCGCTCACGAACTCATGTACACTCGCACAGGTGAAAGAAAAGACAAAGTGACAGTGAAAAATGAAAAGTGATTTGGAGGTTTTATTTGGTTATGGGTTCCACAATCCTATTCTTTCTTCTTTCCTCTTTTTCACACACTTACATGCAAGCGAAAACCATTTCCTCCCACCCCTTTCTTCTTGTTTTTTTTTCCTTTTTCATTTTTCAATCTCTTTATTTTTATATTTGTTTATTTATATTTTTATTTCTAAAAATACTTAACTTAAAATTGTATCATAAGTTAAGTTCGATAAACATATCCTAATTAATTCCATCACCTTTAGATATTTTTCTTAATTTCTATTAACTCTAATTAACTATTTAAAATTTAAATGTGCTTTTATGCTAAAGTTTAGGGTTTTACAAATAATGTGCTTTTATGCTAAAGTTTCTTTTATTTTTGTTCAAATAAGGGAGGGTGAAATATGGATAGATTAGTCGCTATCTTCACCCTGATGTGACCAGATCCATCTTACTTGTCTAACCTCCTAACCCACATGGTGATGATGATGTTCTTTGTTGGAAGCCATTTTTGGATGGTAACTTTTCCATAAAATCCACCTACAATGAAGTTGAAAATCAATAGGATTAAAGCAATTGTATAATGTGGTCTGCAACTTGGAAATGACCAACTTATGAAAAAAATTAAAGCCACTAGAGATTGTGTCCAATCCAATCTTGTCAACTTTGATGACACTAACCCTTCTTCGATCCACATCCTTTGCAACAGTATGAAATCCATGGAAGTATGGTTGAAACTAATCAAAAGCTCTAAATTAAATTTTCTCTTTACTCTTTCCTTGTAGAAATGGATTATTTAGAATGCAAAAAATGATGCAAGAGGACTGGGCAGTAGAAAAGCCCTTTGCTAGAGACTTTTGCTTATCTATGTTGTAATATATAGAAGGAGAGATGAAAATTCATCTATTCTGAAGAGGACCCTCCTATTAGAGATATTGCTTTCTCTTGCACATAAAACATTATTAGTTACCTCATTCTTCAATCAAAATCCAGCGTCGAGTCTTCAAACTATGATATAGCTTAGGCAAAATGGCACCCACTTGATTTTTCCTAGATTAGACTGGGTATTAATGGCTCAATAGACATCAATGGCTTTATCGCCAATGGAGTGCTCATTTGTGTTGATTAAGGAAATTGGATCAGGGCTTTTCTAGATACCTTGGTTACTTTCCAAACACTGCAGCAGAACTTTTGGTAATCCTAGAGGGACTTAGCCTTTGTTGGAATGGAAATTTCACTAAAATCAATATCTACTTTGATTCAATTGAAGCTTTTATACTCATTCAACATGATTACAACTAGAACCATCGTCTCTCTAGTACTAGAAATATGATTAGAGATTTAGTTATAAAAAGACTAAATTGTAAATTTTGAGCATGTTTTTAAAGAAGCAAATAGATGCATTAATTGGCTTGCTTGTCACCTACCTAATGACAATTTAGATACTAAAATTATTGTAAATCCACCCTTAGGGTGGATAAGTATTAGTTGATCTAACATAAACTAAAAACTTCCTTGCATAATTTTTCCATGGCCTTGTATTAAAAACAATTACTAGGGTTACCACAAAGTATAAACAATTACATAGGAAAATGTTTTAGTGTGCTAATGCAACAATATATGTCTTCAATGAAATATGTTTTTTTATTCCTTCGTTGTCTTTCTCACTTTAGTTTGACGATTAAATGTGTAACTTTTTTTTTTAGCAATGCACATATTCAACTTGTTAATTAGGTATTAATTTGTCTAGGCAAAACAAAATTAGGAGTATTGTGTATTCAATGTTTTCAATCAATCATTGACATCTACCATCTCTATGTTGAATATCTTTCTTCTAACTATTATTTAATATGTTAATATTACTAGGATACTCGTTCTAATAACAAACTTGATTGCAAATTTATATTATTGTTTAATCTTTTAAAGTTGTTTATATTCAGTGTGATCTTATTTTCATTTCATCTTTAATAGTCCTCATAAGTCATGAATCATAATATATGGTAGTAATTAGCAAACTTTGGCTTCTAATTATAGGTTATTTGTGGCTATATAGTTCCAAGCATACCAGAGATGTAGGGTCTCAATGTAGACAAAGGTTCCTGAGCTTCCTTACCATAGGTTACCTAAATGTGAAGATGCAAAAGATGTTTGAAGGAAAATAATTTGTTTTATGGTAGAAGTTTACATAGAATTGTAGAAGTACAAGAAAGTAGAAAAGAAGAGCAGCTAAAATCCTAAGTACAAAGTAATGTAAAAAGGTAAATAGAATGACAAAGCTTTAGTGTTTATGTTTGTTTTCCCTTCTTGCTTTGGCTAGACCCTATTTATAATGCTCCTTTGATGTCATTATGTCTGCAAACAAGGAGCCTAGATGCTTGTGTCGAAATAAGTAACATCCTGAAATTTTAATTCAAGAAACTAATTACTAAATAAAGGGTAAATTAGTAATTTAGTGGATTAATTAAGTAATTAGGATTTCGGATGGCAATTTGACGTTATGATTCCTTGGATTGTTGAATGTATTGGATCAAGTGAAAGAATGGCATTTCAGAGTGAAGAGTGCAAGCATAATGAAATTTTCCTCACTGTACCACATGCTGTGGTATATGCTTCATGCGCTGTGATACATGGCATAGAAATCTGATTAATATAGATATAGGTCAACTTGTAGGAGAGAAGGAAAGAAAGGAAAAGAAATGTGAAGGAGAGTATAAGGAGAAGTGCTTGGTTAGGGCAATAAGTTTTGGACTGCCGGGAGATATTTTTGACTTGTAAGTTTTGTATTAACCTAACTTCTAATTCTACACTAATTTTTCTTAGCTTAGGTCATAGAAAAATTGAATTAGGGAGTTTTATGGGGATATTTTCTTACCTTTTAGTAATAAAAAAACTCTTTAGAGTTAAGTTAAGTTTTTTCAACTAGTTTGAAAGTAAATGGCTACGCTTTGAAACTATAGCTTAATTTGGCCTGATTTAATAAGTTAAAATAGGTAAAAGATTGATAAGAAATGTGTTAAGGCTACTATCAGTGTCAAGAAGACTTAGTAGGATACTAAGAACCTAAGATAGTTAAATGAGAGTGTTTGAGTGTTTGATTGTAATAATTAATACTTTTACTTAGGCTGGTAATTGACTAATAATGCTAATTTGTGCAGACTGCATAGTTTAATTGCATGTTGTCTAGAAAGAAAGGAGTTCAAGAAAGAGTAGTGCCACGAGTAACTTTTCCAAGTATAGAAGGGTTGAGATAACTGGATAATTTATTGTTTCTATTAATTAGTTTTTTTATTTATAAGTGAATGTTATAACATAATTTGTGATATTGTAGTAAGTATGTTTTAGCAACTTGCATATTTTAACATTCAAATGAGTTTGACTTTTCTTTAAAAGTTTTGCTTTCGGTTTAAAAAGGGAAATTTTGGTAAAGGTATAATTGTGTGAAAATGTGCAAATGTGATTATATGAGTGTAAAAGTGACATGATCATATTAGAGGGTGGGAGTTCACCTTGGTTGTGTAGAGATGTGTGATATAAAAATTCATATGATCGAGCTGACATCATAGGACATTCAGTGTAGTATTATATTTAAGACTGTTACAATGGGACATTCGAGTAGTTTGGCAACTCCCTGATACCCGAAAGGATGCGATTAGGAGTTAATGACACCCATATTGTGAGTGTATGAAAGGAGAATCCATAGTTCAAAAGTAAGATAGAATACCTTTAGCCAAGTTTTTCTACCACTGAAGGTGTGTTCAAATTAATATGTGATTGCTCTAATAGAGTCTATGGGTTTAGTCAGGAGTTTAGAGGTTTAGTGAATAGATAATCTTATGAGTGTGTTATTGTTTTTGTGAAATTCATTATAAATATTTATATATGAGATTATATGTGAATGAGTTTACAATTTTGAAAACAAAATGGTTTTCTTTACTTATTTAGAGTTAACCTTGTTAATAGACATTTGATGAGTTATCTTGGTTACTAAAATTTTTATCTCACTTGTGTTATTATTTTTATAGAATTTGACATCAGAAGCTTGAAAGGGAAAGAATCAGACTGAGAGTTGTAGATCTCGTTAGTCATCAGGGTTGGTATAATGAATTAGTTATTGCACATATGGTATTATATATAAATTGCCATAGGACTACAAGTGCATATAATTGTTGAAGAGCTCTTATGTGTGTATTTATGTATCCTAGCCTTGTAATGTGTGTGTGTACGCGCACGTACGCACAGTAAATTTTGTAAATGAGAGCTAAGGGTACTATTATAAGTGCATATGTATGTATATGTTTGGTGTGAAAGAGTATGAAGTTTGGCCAAATATGGATATATATATATATATATATATCTATGTATGAATGTGTGTATTTGCCTAAATATATGAAAAGGGGTAGTTTAGGGGCCAAACTTGTGTGTATATGTGATACTGTTTACTTATATGGTCAATTAGATGTTAAATGTCTCAGTAGATGTGATCAAGGCTTTAAAGATGACTAATGACATGTGGTTTGTAAATGGGGTGCTTAGGTGAGTGAAAATGACTTAAAACAATCATTTTGCATTCGGAGTATCTAATTTTTAGATGAAATATTAGATTTAAATGAAGCCAATGTCATTAGCTAGATTTTAAAATAAGCTACATGTGGCCGCTTAAATCACTCTAATTAGACATCGTATGAGAAAATGACGCACCTTGAAAGTTTGTATCAGAAGTGCTATTTAATAGCAAAATTTGATACGTGCACTATGGTGCATGGTACATGTCACAATGCATGTCACAAAATAAGAAGTGGTAGCTCTATACCACATACCGTGGCACATATGCCATATGTCACAGCATGTGGCTCATTAGTCCAAAACTCATGTTTCACTTTTGTTTTCTTTGAATAATTGATATATTTAATCTTTAAGCTTCTGCTATGTATGTTTAAGGCTTTTTCTCCACTTGAAGAGGTCTTCTAAAAGTTTTATGTGGGATTCTAATTTGTTATGAGTTTTGGCTTTAAATCTAAGAGTTTGCATGTTAAATTGTAAATGCTAGAAGGGTGTTACAAAATATTCGCTCTTACTTGGCATGAGCTCATGAAATTTAAGGTATGTTAAGTAACAATCCCATGTTTAGATAACGATCTTTCCTACTTAGTCGTTCCTAATCTCATAGGCCACATCTTTTTCATGACTTTGCACTTATTTAGTCTAGGAGATTTTCTTTAGATAGACTAGGCTTTGCTTCATTGGATGATGTATTGGACCTAACTCTTTATTTGTCTAAGCTTGACACTTTGTTTCTTGTTATTTTGGACTTTAATTAACATTTTGAGCCTAAACAATGCACCTGCATGCAAGTGTTTGGTGTTTGTAGGCCATGTGGCACATTTCTTAAGACACATTCTTTAGCACTTCATTTCTTCCTCACCTCATCCTAAACCTCCTTATTTTGCCATTGCCATTGCTATGCTTTTCTATGTTTCTTATTAGGTTCTTGCTTTTCAAGCTTTTGTGTTCTTGTTCCATTTGCTTCTTAGTATACTTTCCTCTATTTTTCAAGTTCGTATGCTTTGACTACTATGGTTTCATCAAGTTTTGAGCACCTCTCCTCTGCCAATAGCCTTGAGAGGGATCTTTTAGATGATGACCAACTAGATGAAGTTATTCAATTACCACAACACTTTTGCCACAAGAAAGGTTACCCGTGGACTTCCACAAGTACTAATGATTTACTACACTCTTCCTTTCTCACTTTACACGTGAGATAAGCCAATCTACACACAATTGGCACTATTATTCAATTAATCTAATTGACCAAAAATACTTAATTACTACTTAAAGCTACATTTGGCCATCCATTTTTTTTTCACTTAGCCACTTGAAGACCATTATCCCTCAATCATCACTTTCTATCACTTCTCACGACCCCATTTCATCTCTACTCCATTTTCACCTTTTCTCCTTTAGTTTAGGGCTAAAATCAAGCTTATAACTTCAAAGCTTTATCGTTTAATCCCAAATCAATCACAAAGTCTTAATTTAACTCTCGAGAACCTTTTCATTACTATAGGGTAAGAAACTAGCCCTTAAATTTTTCTGATTTAATTTTTCTATAACTCATACTAAGAGAAATTATAGTAGAATTAAAGCTAAGGGCTATATGAAGCTTAGCCGATAAGTTATTGATAAAAAATGTCTTTCAAGTCCTTAAAATTGCTTTCCTTAACAATCAACTCTTTCTTTTCCTTTTCCCTTTCGTGTTTTCCTTCCTTCCCTTCTCAATTCATAAGCTGGACATGCATATATCAAGTTATTTTTTGTTCCATGCACTGTGGCTTGTGGCATAATGAGGTAAGTTCTCACTGCGTACACATGCTTCATCCCGAGACGTGGTTCTTTCACCCATATTTGTTCATTTAACATCCCAAGGACTAAAATTATCAAGTAATTATCCAAATTTAGAATCATTTACTAATTACTAATTTATCTTGGATTAGTAGCTAATTATAGGATTAAAAAATTAAGATATTACATTAATTGACATTTGTGATCATTATATAGCTTTAAGATCAAGCTAGGATAGAAGTGGGTCAACTAGGTCCAAGAGTGGGAGAAAAAGTAAGATTTAGGCTCATTGTACCACTCACCGTAATGAACGGTGCTTAAATTAGATAGATAAGACAAGAATCAACTCAAAGAATTAGAGGGGAAAATAAGAAAAATGCAAGCTTAAGAGCATCATTTTCCTTTATTAGGGAATCAAATTTTGGCAATCTAGGAACTAATTTGGGCTACGAATCACTTGGCTTTCTACTCCTCTCTTCTACCTCTGTACCTAGATTTCTCTTAGATTTTGAGACTGGGTAGAGATATTATGAGTTGGAAAAGGGTTAGATTCAAACCTTAAGGCTTACATGTAGCTTAGGGAGTTAGATTTAAGTTTCTGTGTCTTGCATAAGTGGTTTTATAATGCTTGGGTATGGATTGGATGGGTTGAACAAACTCTAGCATGTGTTTTGAAGTTATGAAGCTATAGGAGTTGATTAAGTGAGTGATTTAGCTTTATAAGCATCGAATGTAGATAATGTGAGTTGGTTTTAGCTTTGATCAGGTCAATAATAGAAGTTAAGGGTTCTTAATATTACAGACTTTGTAAATCAAAACCTTTGGGTTGAAGGATCTAATAGAGTGCTTGAAGTACCATGGATAACTCTTGTGTATCTAAAGGGTTAAGGTAACTAGATGATTTATATTATTTATTACCTTGTGAAATTATTTACAAGTTAGAGAAAAGGGTGGTTTGGCAACTATGGCCTTGGATCTTAAATTGAAAAGCAAAGTGGAGATAGTGCCTAAACCACAATCATATCATACAATTCACCACACATATTCAATCAAGAGACTTGAACTCTTAGCCTTAAACTTGCTTTAAACAAAGAAGGGTTATTTTAAATGAAACCTTGGAAATATTTTGTAAATGTTTGGGATCCTAAATTTCCTTTAAAAGATAGTGTTAAACTATAAGCAAAAGAGCATTTTAAAAGTTAGGAAGTATGAAAACCCAATCGCAAAGTTAGCAAAAATGAAGCAAAATGAGTCATTTTAGACCTCCTATGTAACATGTTACATCATGATATCAACATGCCCCAACATGTGGCATAGAAACACATAATTTTTCTTTTCATACAACATGTCGTAGCATGTTTTCCATATTCCATGGTGCACATGCATCTTCATGATGGCATATTACTATCATGACAGCTTTTTAGTTTGACCTTTCGATGTGAGCCACTTTCGCATCCAATGTCAGATCGAAGTGATTCAAGTACCAACACGAAGCTTATTTAATATTCTAACTAATGGCACAAGTTTCATATCGATCCAATGGTCTATTTAAAATTTGAATACCTGGATGTATAAAGTTAGTTTTGAACATTATTTTCAAGCATTCTAGTGCTAGAACCAAAAACTTGTGCTATTAGCTTAATTTAGGGCTAAAACCAAGTCGAAGGGACTTAAGTACACATGATCAAATAGTTAAATAAGAAATAAAGTATGAAAACCAAGATTTGGCTACTCTATGCCCTAATTTCACACAAACATAGCCCTCATATGAAATTTTTTCAAATTTCATCCTTAAGACAAATTTACACAACCCATAATATACAATTATCATTATTATATATAAATACCCATAGCTTACACTTGTATTTTAGCCTTTATCGCAAATGTCATATCAAAACTAAAATATCCCAATTCTACACAATATACAAGTGCAATACTATTATTCATGCATTCATATTACACCTCACATAACATGCATAAATCACCACATCTTTCACTTATAACCAAAAATTAGCCTTTACCACAAGTGATGTAACAAACATACACTCTGAGCTAATTTTACCATATATTCTCACATAATTACAAGTGTAAGGCCCAATTTACATTACACTATCATATTTTATAATATACAACTCAACAAGAGTATTTAAACATATCACTAGTAGTTTAGCTACTACTTGTCTTGTTCTTTCCCTTATCTTTCCTTCATCTTGAAACTTATAAAATGTAAATCCATGGGGTGAGACAATGTCTTAATAACTAAGAACCACATTATCCATTACCAAGAAAACTTAATAACAAGCAATAAAGTAGTTATTTAAAACATGTAATGATGCTACAACATATTATGCACATAATATATCTATAAATAAACATATAAATCATGCATGATTGTATCTCCTTCCAACCTCCATTTCTCCTTGACTGAATTTATAGGCAACACATTTAACCAACCCCCAAGCGATTAGTCCTTGCTCACCTTTTGTAAGAGAACTATTTAGTTCAAGGTGTTCTATCTCACTTCTGAACTATAAATTCCCCTTATTACAAGTAATCGGGGTGTTGTTAACCCCTAATAGCACCTTTACAAGTACTAAAGAGAATTTAATATGACTACTTAGACTTCCTCAACATAATAGTCTCGAATGTGACTGTTGCACTAAATTACCTCATAGTGCTAGCCTAACCATATGGATTTCTTATACCTTTTTGACCTAAGGTGAACTCCCACCTTCTATGACTATATAAGAAATGTAACCTTATGCATACCATAATCCCTATAAAATATATAATTATGCAAACCATGAATATATGTGTAAGGTGACTTTGGCTTTGGTGTGGTTTATGAAGGAAGCCAAGCATTAGTAGAAGTCAGTAAAACCAATGATAGAGTCAAGTAGACTTGGGATGAGTTCAAGATATGGTTCTTTAATTTCTACTTCTTAGTGGCCTTCAAAGCTGAGAAAGAGGTCGAGTTTTATGAGTTCAAGCAAGGAAACTTAAATAAAGAGGCTATCATATCGAAGTTCAATCAATTATCCAAGTGTTCAACTTATCTTATAGTAAATGATGACTTAAAGTGGAAAGCAAAGAGACTACTTGAGAAGATGAGGCTGGAGTATTAGTAACTGGATTTGTTTGAGATCACCTCATATGAGATGTATAATAAACTGAGAATAGTAGTGAGAAGGGGTAGAGAGGTAGAAATAGAGAAGAGAAGGGATAGCTAGGGCTGGTTCTTATAGTCTCTTAGCCCTACTAGTAGGGTGAGCAAAAGGTCTAGTTTTAGCTTCAGTAGTTTTAGGAGATTTAGGAAGAAGATGTTTTAAAAGGGATCTCAATCCTGAGGTTTACTCCAGAAGAGCAGTGGACCTAAGAATAATGCTAGAGGTTCACAAATGTCTCAATAGGCTCTACTATGCCTATACCGACTCTTAGTATAGCTAAGACCTCATAATGCACCCAGTGTGGGAGATATCATATGGGCAAGTATTGGAATTGGTAGCGGTGGTTTTTACACTAAAGATATAGTGATATTATTTGTATGGTTTTATGTTTGAAGTATTCAATGACCACAAGAGTTTAAAGTATTTGGTAGATCATAAGGAACTCAATATGAGACAGTATATGTGGATGGAATTTTTCAAGGATTATAACTTTGATATCAAGTACCATTCAGGTAAAGCCAATGTAAACTGAGAATAGCAGTGAGAAGGGGTAGAGAGGTAGAAATAGAGAAGAGAAGGGATAGCCAGGGCTAGTTCTTATAGTCTCTTAGCCCTACTAGTAGGGTAAGCAAAAGGTCTAGTTTTAGCTTCAGTAGTTTTAGGAGATTTAGGAAGAAGATGTTTTAAAAGGGATCTCAATCCTGAGGTTTATTCGAGAAGAGCAGTAGACCTAAGAATAATGCTAGAGGTTCACAAATGTCTCAATAGGCTCTACTATGCCTATACCGACTCTTAGTATAGCTAAGACCTCATAATGCACCAAGTGTGGGAGATATCATATGGGCAAGTATTGGAATTGGTAGTGGTGGTTTTTGCACTAAAGATATAGTGATATTATTTGTATGGTTCTATGTTTGAAGTATTCAATGACCAAGAGTTTAAAGTATTTGGTGGATCATAAGGAACTCAATATGAGACAGTATATGTGGATGGAATTTTTTAAGGATTATAACTTTGATATCAAGTACCATTCAGGTAAAGCCAATGTAATGGCCAATGTATTGAGTTGGAACACTATGGATGTTGCTCACATGATGATTCGAAAATACCATTTATTGAAAACATTCCTAGATGCTTAGAGGAAATCACTTCAGATGACATTGTGCAATATGCACTCTGTAGTGGTGACCAATGAGTTCTAGAAAGAACAATAAGCTGCTCAGTTTAAGAATGAATTTCTACTTGGAATCTATGAGGACATTAAAGAGAGGAGAACCACAGAGTTTGGGGCTTAATGATGATGGTTATATGACTTAACAGATTGGATCTATGTACTAAGTAATAAGTAGATGACGAAGACAATTTTAGGTAAAGCAAACTATGTGAGTACACGATTCACCCTGATGCCACTAAGATGTACCAGGATATGAAGTGAATGTGATGGTGGCCAAAAATGAAAAAGGATGTAATAGAGTATGAGGCTCGATGCCTAATGTGTCAAAAGGTCAAGATGGAACACCATAGGATGGGTGGTATGTTACAACCACTCAAGATTCCTAAGTAGAAATAGGATAGCATATCCATAGACTTTATTACTGGTTTACCTAGAATTCAATTAGGTTATGATGCAATGTGGGTAGTTATGGATTGTTTGACCTAGTCAACGCATTTCTTAGAAGTGAAGATGACTTATTCACTTAAGAAGTATGTTGAGGTGTATGTGAATGCGATCATGAGAATTTATGGAGTGCTAAAAGACATTGTTTGTGATCATGATTTAAGGATCACGTTGAACTTTTGGAGAGTATTGCAACGAGCAATGGGAACCAAATTAAGGTTTAGTATGGTCTATCATTCACAAACAAACAGCTAGATTAAAAGGACTATCCTAATAGTAAAACATATTTTACAAGCCTGTGCACTAGAGTTGAAGGATAGTTGGGATACTCATCTACAATTAGTGGAGTTTGCCTATAACAATAGTTACCACTCTAGTATTAGGATGACTCTATATGAGGCTTTGCACAAGAAAAAATGTTGATCACCACTGTGCTAGATAGAATTGAGTGAGAGAAGTTTGTTGAGTTTTAAATTTGGTAGACCAAACTACTCAAAAGATTTAAATGATTAAGAAAAAGCTATTAATGGCTTAGAGTCGACAGAAAAGCTATATAGATAGGTGTAGGAGGCCATTAGAATTTTTGGTGGGTGACTACTTTTTCTTAAAGATCACATCATTAATGGGTATTAGGAGATTAATAAAAGCTAAGAAATTAACTCCTTAGTTTATAGATCCTTTTGAGATTCTAGAAATTAACTCCTTATCATATTGCCTTGCTGCCTCGTTTATCTAAGGTTTATGATGTTTTCCATGTGAATCAGGTCATCAATCGGATCCTACTTATGTTATTAAATAGGAAGATGTGGAGCTTTAAGAAAATCTGACCTATCAAGCTGAACCAAAGCTGATTATAGACGTGAAAGACTGACAATTAAGGAATAAGACTATTCCTTTTGTTTAAGATCTTCTAAAAGGGCATGACTCTTAGTGATACAAGTTGAGAGAATGAGGATAAAATGAGACAGTTGTATCTACATTTATTCTCGTAGGCTTGTTACTGTATGAGATTTTGAATTTTGAGGGCAAAATTCTTAAAGAAGAGGAGTATAACATCCTGGGATTTAAAGCTTAGAAATTCAAGTTCTTGAAAAAGGTAAATAGGTAAAAAATAAGTGATTTATGAATTTATGATGTTTTTGGATCACTAATAAGGTTTTTAGACCTTTGGAAGGGAGCTAAAATGACTTATGGGTCAACCAGGCTTGAATAGCTGGCCAAAATGGCATATGACATTGCACCATGGTGCACGGCCAGTTTCTAACACAAATTAGATGTGAGTTACATTTGATTTCAGAAGGAGACAGAGGAGAAACAAGAGATATGATAAAAAGGGATATTGTAGGTATTAAGATTTCATCTTAGGAGCACTTTGAAGGCAATACAAACTTGGGTCATCATTGGATAAGCTCCATTTCCCCTTTCCTACCCAATATTCAAATTTTTAAAGTGATTGGTTAGGTTTAGAGGTTGTTTTCATCTCTCCTTAGGTTTTGATCGAAGTCATTGGCTAAATTAGGGTCGTAAGGTGTTAAATCAAGCTTTTAAACCTAGGTTTATAGATTCTGTAGTGATTTGGAATCTTTGGTTAGGGTTGTTAATTAACTTTTGAGATTATATTTGGCTCTAAATTGAGTTAGGATAAAAGTTGGATTGAATAAGGTTGTATTGGGGGGAGTAAAAGTGAGTTTTTACTCTCTGCATTGTGAGCCATGGCTTGTGTGCCATGAGTTAGGGCGTATAGTATAGCACAGGCATAAAACATAAAAATCATTAAAAAAAGTCAGTTTTTGTGGACGAAATCCTAAACTCAAAGGAAAAGGATTTGGGTACTGCTAAGGCTTCAATTTGGGAGGATTTTAAAGTTAAATTGGGCCTTTAAACTCTTGAGTAAGTTTTTCACATTTCTCTTCTATCTCTACCTCTCATTTTCATTAGATTTGGGAAGTGGTTAAATTTGCTTTGAATGAATTAAGCTATGAGTCTATGTTTTAAAGACTTTAAGTGACTCTAAAGGTTTTATGTAAGTTTCTTAACCTTAGATAAGTGGTAATATGAAGCTTAAGTGTTGTTTGGAATGAGTTAGATCAAGCCCTAGCTTAATAATGGGGTTTTGAAGTATGATAAGTTGAGATATCAAGTGTTATGTTTGTGATGGAGTTAGGGGGATGTTTGAGGGGATTATGTGAACTAGTTGTAGCCTTAACTAGATTCTTTATTGAGAATATTAGTAAGAGATGGGAGAATTGGGGTGATATAAGTAGTTGATAGTGCTTGTGTTATTTGAAAATTAACATATAGTACTTGTTGTTGTAGATTGTGGTGTGTGAAAACTTGCTTTGATCCAAGAGGAGATGTAGTACCACAGGTAACCCTTTTAGTAATAAAAAGTTGAGGTAACTAGATAATTTACATTATTTATTACCTTGTATAAGTTATTCACAAGTTATTTTGTATAATTGGTTGTGTAACATCTGAGAAAACTTTATCTTCATTTATTAACCTAATAAGTGTGATTAGTGTGTGGCTAGAGGAGCCTAAATTGGTGTAATTTATGATAATTTCAGCTCTAGAAGTGGGTCTAAATTGATGGTGGTCTACCTGGGCAAGGAAAGAGGAAGAAAGAATGAACGAGTACCCTTTGTGTCACATGCCGCGGTGCATGGTTGATTCGCTACGATGCATAGGGGTAGATTTGAATGCAACTGCCTCTCTGTGCCATGCGCCGTGGTAAAAGGTAGCATACACCGAGGGCATGGACTAAAATATGATAAATTAGATGCATCTCTACGTATGAAAATAGAGTATAGGAAAGGAAGAAAATTGAAGAACACATTGAAGCTCTGCTAAGGCACGCACATTGGGACCTTTGTGGATAGATTAAAGCTCCCAAACATTCAAGGTAAATAATCTATGTCTTCTTCCTTTCTCTCCCTCATTTATGAAGATTCATGATAGGGTTTGAGTTAGAAGATTGATTTTCGATCCATAAGAGTGTGGGTCTGATTTCATTGATTAAAATGGGTATAATGGGAGTTGTTTAAGGTATTAAAACACCACATTAATGATTGCAGAAGTGGTTGATTCATGGAAGTAGCAAATATCTAAAAATTGACATAAATGAGGTAGTTAGGAAAGGTTTATGTCTATTAATAGTGGTTTGAAGAGTTATTAATGATAATGTGCATTAATGGAACCTCGTAGACCCATTGGGTATGAATGGGTAGCGATTTATGGATTGATAGAATAGAATGTGTGGAGATTTATGTTAGTAAATTATCAAAAATGAGATAATAATGATATCCTCATGTTATGAATGTAGTGTGGTTTAATTTGGCACCATTCAAGCTTGGGAGAAGCTTTGGAAGTGTTGTTGTGTGAGAGGTAAACCTTTGATCTCTCAAAGGTTTGAGGTAACTAGGAAAAACCTAGTTTTTATAGTTGAATGTTAATTGTGTTTATGAAATGTGGTTGATGGTTTAAATTAATTATACATATTGACAATATATTTAACTTGTGAAATGGTTTTGGAAGGGAAAACCTTTATCATGCCACCAATTTGTAATTTATAAATTTGATTATGGCATGTTATTATGGGTGGAAAATTATGATGTGTAATGTGTTGAGCATGTGGAGTATTTGAGTATGAGTATGTGAATCTATATGCCATGGATTGGTAACTTTGAATGCATAATTATGTGAGTTGTGCATAGCATGATCATTGGCGGGAGTTCGCTTAGGGAGAGGAGTAGTTGATTTAAATCTATACAATATTAATAGTGACCGTTGGAATCAAGAACTTGCCTTGGCACCAACCGTTGGAATCGAGAGATAGCCCTTGTCCCGTAGTTGATTTGAGACTGTCCCATTTGATTATAAGGGACTTGAACCTAACTAATCTCTATTAGTTCATGAAGAGGCTAGATTAGGGGTACGATGCCCCATAATTATTAGTATTAGGAAAAACTAGATTACATAAGTGAGTGAGTTAACCCTAGCCTAGTAGGTCCTCACAAGTGAAAGGCTGGGTTAGTCTATGAAGGACCTAGCCACATGATAGCCATCACCTCTGTGTCAGAGGTAACAGGAGGATATAAGGTTGGCATATGATCATGCATATAAATTTTGATCGCATGGTTATTAGTATTGTGGTCTAACATGTGTTAGGGGCACATAGTTAGTAGTATTGTGACCTCGCATTTGTGCATTGTGATTTTAAAAATGGATATATGTGTTTTTGAGCTCAGTCACATTGTTGTTAGTATTGTGAACTATGACCAAGTTTCTTATATATGCTATATGTGTGTTTGCTTATTGCATACGTTTATAATTGATATGCAATTGTATAGATTAGGTGAAACTTAGTTACTGAGTGGTTATACTCATCCCTTAATTCTCAATATTTTCAGGGTCTAGCTCATCGGATTCAAGTCGGGAAAAAACACTATGAGGTGTAAGATTTTGGTGAAATCCTACTTTTATGCCTCTTTACCTATTATTGTGTATTAACATTGTATAATTGCCAACTAGGATCACATGTCATTATTTTATACTACTTGTATTAGCTTAGTGCACAACTTGTGTATTTCGTGCCTTAGGTTATTGAATTTTAGTTGTAAACTCATGGATAGGCCAAAATACTTGTGCAAGTAGGAACACATTATTCTAAATGATTTAAAATGAAAATGATGGTTTTGTGCATAATTTTCCTCCCCATTTGTTTTTATGAAAATTGGGGCTAAGTGGTGATTTTAAGAAATATGTGTTTTTGGTTGGGTATGGTGTGTTGCACGGGTTTGCTAGAGTCTATTTAGTATGGTCAGAGGGTCAGTATAGGCTTTTAGCACTTGTGGTTGAGTTAGGACACCAAAGTTGTGAGAGTCTTGTGAAAAGTGATAAAAATAGATTTTGATGTCCAAATTTTTATAGAAATAGAATTTGAGTATGAAACCAATGCCATTAGCTAGAGCTAGAAGAAAGCTCTTTGTAGATGTCAAAACCACCTCAATCAGATGTCGGATGGGGATTTGGGACACGTCAGAAGTTCGCTCCCTGTGCTATCAAATGATAGCAACTAATACTGTAAAATTTGTGCAATACGCCATGGTACATAGTACGTCATGCCGCAATTCATGGAACAAAGAAGGATGAGCTACGGCATATATGTCACAAGCCATGGCGCATGTGTCATTTTCTACACAAAATGTAGTTTTGAGTTTTAAAACTCATTGTTTTTGGTCTTATTTGTTTTCCAAGCTTCTGCATTATTTTCAAACTCTAATTTTAACAATTTTAATGTGATTAAGATTGAAAAATTAGGATTTAGGATCCCATTATCTATAATTTGAAAAAAAAATATCTTTTATTGTAATTACAACTTTGGCAATCATTTAAGGGTTAATCCCTTAATCACCCTATTTGTGGAGTTTAAAGTGGTTCAGTAAGGGAGACCTTACAGGTTGTATATACATTTATAAATTTTGTAAAAGTTAAGTATTTTAAAAAATGTGTGAAGTATTGATTTGTGAAACTTTATATTTTTGAAGTAAGTGGTAAGATTTATTATATTTGTTTAGAAAATTATTATGCATGGTCAAGCGAAGTTATGTAATGAAATGTGGCATGTTAGAGGGTGGGAAGTCACCTTAGTGGAGTTGGTGGAGATTAAGTCTATATAGTACTGTTGGCACCTCAGGATGCCAGGAGCAACTCATATTTCTCCTTAGTGCTCGAAAAGGGTATGGTGTTGGAGAGTTGCTCTCCTTAGTACCCAAGGATGTAGAGTTGGAGACTATGCTCCTTGGCATTTGTAGGATCAAACTCATTTAAGTCAAGGTGGATAGAAGAGTTACTTTTTATTTCAAACTTCTCACATATTGTCTTCAAGTATTTGGATCTCAGGAGTTAATAATGTAGATATCCCCTACTGGTATCCACATGAATAATTTTCCAACACGAATAGTGTGCAAGTGGTCTTCGTATCTAGTGTCCGTCTATTCATCAATCAGACGCTCCTTTTGTTTTCTAGGATATTTTCATGGCTCTCAGAGTTTTGCTGTCAAGAGACTCTTACTTGAGAAACTTGTCCCCTATCTATCTTAGATAGATTAAGGTTTTTATCTTCCTTTATGAGCCCATAAAAAAATAATTAAATTTATCTCAAAAATTTAAGCTATGATATCATATCTAATTCAAATTTGTCTCATAAATTCAAGTTATAGAACTGATATAATATCTTCTTATATCATGTTAGTTATTAAATTTAATTTATCATATAAAACTAAATGTGTATATATATATAATATTTTGAATTTTATATATCATATACATATATAAGTACACAAATATTTATTAGATAAATATTCTAATATATACATATATATATATATATATATAATTCATTCACTCTAGATAAAGCATTATACTCATATAATCTGGATTATAGATTCAATAAACTTGGATATTATAGCTCGAGTTGAACTGTTCTTGTATGCGACCCTATGAGCTAATATGAAATTAGTAGTAGGCTAATAACGCCGCTAGCCCACAAGTCACAAGTAGCCTCTACCAAGACATAGTGACTACCTAATTTATATAGGGATTAATGATCTGATATAACCTATCATATAACCGTATCACATCCCTTTTGTCATGCAATATTTTGGTTAAGTGTGAGACATAGAATTGTCATTCTCCTTTACCTAACCATTACTTTCTCGATCTCTAAGTAGAATGACTATAATAATGGAAAAACCCTTTCTATTATAGTATGTCCTTACATTTTCTTAGTCTTACTTATCAAGGGGCTTAATAATATCTCTCAATAAATGTGAGGGACAAATTTCATCTTAACCACTCATATTCATCTACATGAATATTACTAAACTTAATCATAGCCTTTATGATCATTCGATTAAAGGTGACTTTTGACTAGGTCAAAGTTCAGTAGTCATCATGTAAGAATCCATGATGATCTCAAGTCAAAAGGCTTAATGACATAGTTACATATGAGATAAGCTTATGACTTGTATCATACAACTCTCTTATAATGATTAGTCCTGTAACTATAACTCTTTCAAGTGCATATGATTTTGATTTATATCTCTATAATTAATCAAAGTTATACTAGTCTTGTTTCATCTATGATTCCATATAGATAATCGACTAGGAACATTTAGGACAATCACTATAATTTGTCTAAGGATATAATCATATAGTGAACATGCAATTAATATTATAACAAAACAAAAATTTATTAAATAATAATGTTCATAATATAATGATCGGCCTTAAGGCACAATTTCCAACAAGACTAGAAGCACTTGACAAGTTTCTTATACTTTCCATCATTTTTCCCTTAGAAAATTTCATACACAAGCTTCCACATTCAGATTCCCTATCAATTTTCCTATCTTCAAACATTTTCTATCACTTTCTCACTTATTCATACATTTTCCCACTCAATCAACCACTCATATCACTATCAATTCTCTACCAAATCAGACAAAACCTATGTCATTCTCCTCCTCTCTTGATTTTTGTCTTATCCTTCTCATTTACTCAAGGATTGAAGGCTTAAATCATCTATAGGAGAGATCAAGTGTAACCCTCCCCTATATCCACTCGATACAAGAGAAGATTAACTAAATCATACACTTAATCTCTAATATTGCATGCATTAAGAACTACAAAATAAAGATGGAAAATTGGCCATGCACTGTGGCATGTAGTACATGCATCGTAGTATGCAGTACGAAGCCATACACCTGACTTTCTTTGTCATACACCTCAGCATATGACACCATGCACTGCGGCGCGTATGTCTGAAATTTCTGCTGTCCTTTTGGTAGCAAAATGATAAACTTTCAACATGCACTATTTTCACATAGGATGTCTAATTGAAGTGATTTAAGCACCTACACAAAGCTTATCTCATAAGCTAATAGGTTTGGATACGATCTAACGGTCCGATCAAAATTTGGATACTCGAGTGTAAAAAGTCACTTTTTTTGAAAATTTTACATATCCAAGCACTCAAATTGATCCCTTTCTCTTATTAGACCACACAAGGCCTTGAACCAAGTCTAAAAAGACCTATCACACCTAATTAACCATAATATATCACATATACATATACACACACGTGCACGCGCACACACACATCAAGATTTGACCCCTCAATGACCAATTTTCATATTCCATAAGCCTTCACAATTTGCCATTTTTTTGGCATAACATTGCCTATTCGGTCCCTTTTCTTATCACATTCACATATAACTACATTTACTACTTAATCTTAGCCTCAAATTATTCATTTTATTATAATTTCACATATAGGCTTAAGATTCACCAACATTCACAACATTTTCAACACGTACACATTCAAATCTTAGCCGCTAATTCATTTCATCATATATATACACAATTGGGCTAGGATTTCACAAAATCCCTACTCAAAACATGCATGCAACTTTATGGCAACTTATTTACACATATATGCACAACTTTTCCAATTCATTATACAAACTCTAGAATCACAAGCTTCTTAACTCTAAGCAAGTCCAGACTCTTTTCCCTTGCCTTGATCATTACTCTGTCTTGTAAAAATGTAACCACGAGGGTGAGATAAAAATCTTATTAATAGAATAACTTACACTTATTGACTATTCCATGCAACTATATGAAAGTAAAGCATAATATATCATTTAATGTAACATATCACATATTTCATTTCACATATCATTCATATAAATCATTTTATCACTTGTACACTTGTTTCACCATTTTTCTCCACTTTTCTACTAATACAGCATATAGCAACACATAGCAACACATAGGATGATCACTACCGACCAAACCTCCAAATCACCCTGACATGAAACCATAGGCTTGCCTTAGACCAATGTACACTCTTATTAGCCCTGAACTCACCTTTAGTAGTAGAATCACCTAACCAAAGGTGTTCTATCTCACTTTTGGACTATGGTTTTCCCCAATACACATTAGGGTGTCATTGACTCTTAACACCATATCACACAAACACTAAGGAGTCCCAAATCTCCAACACCACACCTAAAAAGGCATTAAGGAGGTATAATTCTCTAACATTGCACCCCATTGGCCGCTAAGGAGAATATTTATATAGTCTTATCACCACCATTTCTACTTAAGTGAACTCCTACCCCTATGATCATGCTTTTTAAACCATTCATAGGTTCTGCATTCACCACTTTATATACTTTCTCACACATAACATATATTTAGATTTACATTTACATACTATATGAAATCACATTTTCAATACTTTTATTTGATTAAAAACTATCTCATGCAACATTCAGAAGATGCCATAAATCATGCTTGGTTGAAAACCATTTCATGTACTACATAGCAAACTCACACATAGTCACAATAAATAGTCAAAGAAAGAAAGTTATTCGATTACCTTAACCCTTCTGTCACTAAAAAGGTTATCTATAGATTTTAACCACCATTATAACTTATCATAAGCTTTCTTTCTCAGCTCACACGCTCAATATGCCAATTTCAATACATTTGGCACAATTTAGTCATTTGGTTCAATTTGAACACATATTTACTACTTGTGGTTATATTTAGCCGTATATTCTTTTTCACTTATCTATTCTAGGTTCATTACTACTCGATTACTACTTTATATCACCTCAATCAGTTTTCACTTCACTCAAATAGGATTTTTACCCCTGTCTCTCTCTAACTTAGGGCCAAATCGAGCCTGTGGGTTCAAAGTTCTATCATTCAGCTCTAAACTAGTCACAAAGCTCTAATTTAACTCCTAAGAACCTTTTCATTACTATTGAGCAAGAATTAAACCCCTTAAATTTTGCAAATTCAATTTCTCTATAACTCATATTTAAAGAAATTTAGGTAGAATAGAAGGTAAGGGTTAAACATAGCTTACTCACTAAGTTACTAATCAGAAGTGCCTTTTAATACTCCAAAATGGCTTACCCTAGCATACCACAGCTTGCTCTCCTTTGCTTCTTATGTGTTTCTGATTTATCCTTCTGAACTTCACCTAAATTTCACAACTTATAGGGTCATTTTTTAGTCCATGCACCACGGAGCATGCAGCACTAGCCGGGGTACATGGCACAGTGAGAAGAATTCTCACCACATGTACTTGCTTTAACCTTAAATGTGATCCTCTCACCCATATCTGCCCATTCAGCATCCAGATGACACAAATCAATAACTAATCATCTAAATCTCTAATCCTTTACCAATTACCACTTTATCCCTGATTAATAGCTAATTTTAGGATTAAGAAATTTAAGATATTACAATATTGATGATATAAATGCTCAATCAGATGTTAAATGTTTCATTGGATGTGGTTAAGGCCATAGTAGTGGCTAATGACACTTGGTTTGAAATGTGGGTGATTGGTTGAGTAAAAGTGACTTAAAATGGTCATTTTGCATCCAAGTGTCTAATTTTCAAAATGAAATATTGAATTTAACTAAAACTAATATTATTGGTTAGTTTTTAAAATAAGATTCGTATGGGCGATTGACATCGTATGAGAAAATAGTGCACTTCAGTAGTTAATATTAGAAGTATTATATGACAAAAATTGATGGTTTGCTTTTGGTTTCTTTATGTGCTTTGAATATGCTAACTTTATGCTTCTGTTATATATGTATAAGACTTTTAACCTATTTGAAATGGTGTTCTAAAGATTTTATGTGGGATCCTAATTTGTTATGGTTTACAATTTTAAACCTAGATGCATGAAATTGTTTGTTGATCCATAATGTCATAAGGGCATTACATATCTTGTCCTGTCATGGTTATCATTGTGAGTGGTGTCATAAAAGCTAGATACAAAAATCCAAATTGATCTTCTTTAGGTCTAGTATAGAGATTACTTAGAAGGAGACAAAAATTAATCCATATAAACTAAAATGAAAGAACATGAGATAAAATATAAATCATAAATTTATAAGATTGATATCATGGCCCAAGATAGATCTAGCTCCCTTATCAATAGAAATTCCAAGATATCTTTCTTATCAATTGCAAAGGGATATGATTTATTTAGGTATTATCAACTCGATTGACTTTGTCTTTGTTTTGAAAATTCATATAATTATGGTAAATAAGGGCAGTCCTCAAGATCCTAATAACACATCAAATAAGTACAAGTTATATAAGTTAATTAAAACAAAAAATCAAAGAATAATAGGTGTTTTTTTACCATCGAAACTATCATAGTAACATCCTAAATTTCTTAATCTTGAGATTAGTGATTAGTTAAGGGTAGAGTGGTGATTATTGTGGGATTAGAGATTTGAATAATTACTTGATGATTTAACTCATTAGTGTATTGTATGAACATATACGAGTGAGAGGAGTGCGCTTCGGGTTAAAGCAAATACGCATAGTTAGAATAAATCTCATTACGCTATGTGTCGTGGCTTATGCTGCATGCACCGTGATGCATGGACTAGAAAATGCCTTCACAAGTCATGAAATTTTAGAAATTTCTGAAGAATGAAAATTAGAAACACACAAGAGAAGGAGATAAGAAGGACTGAGGAGCTAGAGCAAGCTATTTTAGGTCATTGATAGGTGCTTCTGATTGATAATTTATTAGGTAAGCTACGTATAACTCTTGCCTTCCATTCTCCACAAATTTCTCTAAAAATGAGTTATAGGAAAATTGAATCAATGGAATTTGAGAGGTTTGGTACTTGCCTAATAGTAATAAAAAGGTTCTCGATAGTTAAATTAGAGCTTTGTGACTAGTTTAAAGCTGAACGGTAGAGCTTTGAACTCGTAGGCTCAATTTAGCCCTTACAGAGAGAAAATTTAGGGCCAAAATATAATTTGAGTGAAATGAGATTGGTTGAGGTGATGTAAAGTAGTATCGAGTAGTAATGGACCTGAAATGGATAAATGGAAAAGAGTTTATAGATGAATATAGCCTTAAGTAGTAAATATGAGTTTTTGGTCAAAATGGACCAAATTACTAAAATGTGCCAAATGTGCTTAGATTGGCATATTAGAAGTGTGAGTTGAGAAAGGAAGCTTGTGATAAGCTATCATGGTAGTTGAAATTCATGGGTAACCTTTCTAGTGATATAAGGGTTGAGGTAACCAAATAACTTGCTTTGTTTGACTATTTATTGTAATCGTGTGTGAGTATGCTATGTAGTGTATGAAATAGTTTTAAACTAAGCATGTTTTATAGAATTATGTGATTGTTGTATGAAATAACTTTTGATTGAAATAAAGAATTGAAATGTGTGATTTCAAATGGCATGTATTATATATATATATATATATATGTTATGAGTAAGAAAGTATATAAAGTAGTAATGAGGAATCTTAAATGGTTCAAAAACCATGATCTTAGGGGTGAGAGTTCACCTGAGAAGAGAGGTGGTGATAAGACCATATGGCATATTCTCCTTAGTGCCCAACAGGGTGCGATGTTGGAGAAAATTCTCTTTAGTGCCTTATAAGGTGCGGTGTTAGGAAGGACTCCTTAATACCTATTGAGGTGCAGTGTTAGAGATGTAAAACTCTTTAGTGTCTATGTGATACAGTGTTGGAGTCAACTATACCCCATGATGTGTATTAAGGGAAACCATAGTTCGTATGTGCGATAAAACATCTTTGGCTGGGTGATTTTACTGCTGCAGGTGAGCTCAAGGCTAATGAGACTGCACATTAGTCTAAAGCAAGCATATGGTCTCATGTCAGGGTGATTTAGAGATCCGGTCGGTAGTGATCATGCTATGAGATGCTATGAAATACTAAGTGAAAGTGGTGAAAAGTAGGGAATGGATGTGTTATATAAATATGAATAGAAATTAGATATGTGATATAAATGCTATTTTAATGAGACTTAAATGGTATACTATACTTTACTTCCATATTGTTGCATGTGATAGTCAATAGCAATGAGTTGTTCTGTTAATAAGATTTTTATCTCACCCCGTGGTTACATGTTTGCAGGACTGAGAAGTGATCAGGTTAAGGAAAGAAAGTCTAGATTAGCTTGAGTTGTGAAGCCATATATACTCTGAGATTGTGTGATGAACTAATAAACTTGTGTATATATGTGTAAATGAGTTGCCATAGGATTGCATGCATAATTTGAGTAGTTATTTTATGGAATCTTAACTCAATCGTATGTATATGTGATTGAATGAATCAAGGGGCTATGAATTGATTATGTTTGTGTTGAAGTTATTAATTGTTGGTGAATTTTAAGCCTAAGTGAGAAATTATGATGAAATAAGTAAGTTGGGGCTAAGATTGAGTAATACATGTGTTATGAATGTAAATATATATGATTATGTGGGAAAAAGGCCAAATAGCCTATGTTATGCCAAGTATAGGCAAAGTATGTAAACATGTGAAATGTGAAAATTGGCCATAGAAGGGTCAAATTTCAATATATATGTATGATTATGATATAATATAGTCAATTAGGTGCATTAGGTCCTTTTGGACTAGATTAAAGGTCTTATATGGTCTAATGAGAGAAAAGGATCAATTTAAGCGCTTGGGTATGCAATTTTTAGAAAGACTTTTTTTACCAGGGTGTTTAAATTTTAATCGGACTATTAAATCATGTCCAAACCTGTCTCATTAGCTAACTTATGAACTAAGCTTTGTCTAGGCACTTGAATCACTTTGATCGGATATCATATGTAAAAATGGCACACGTCGAAAGTTCATCATTTTTGTTGCCAAAATGATAGCAGAAATTTGGACAGGCACATCATAGGGCATGGTGACACATGCCGCGACACATGACATAAAACAGGCTAAGCATGTGGCTTAAAGCCATACACCAGGATGCACGGACCAATTCCTAACCTGATTTTGTGATGTAAATGCAAGCAATTAAGAGGGGAATGCATATGGTTTGTGTCTACTACACATTAGACAAATGCATAACCTGATTTTGTGATGTAAATGCAAGCAATTAAGAGGGGAATGCATATGGTTTGTGCCTACTACACATTAGACAAATGCATAACCTGATTTTGTGATGTAAATGCAAGCAATTAAGAGGGGAATGCATATAGTTTGTGCCTACTACACATTAGACAAATGCATGAGTTGCTTCCACAATGTATTCTTTGATATGTTGTGATTTTGGATGGTTTTTACAAAATAGTCTTTTGCCAAAGCTTTCTAAACAAAATATTTGATTACTAATTGTTTTTTTTAAGGTGGTAATTCTATTAATCTTTTCCTATATTTGGAGGACATGGGGGAGGGTTACAATCATCTCTATGTCAACAAGTCCTGTAGGCTATGGAATAAAGTGACATAGGGCTTAGCTTAATTTTACAATCTCATTAGTCGGGAATGGCACTGTCATATTCAGCTCAAGAACAACTTCAACTGTCACATTGACTTGGTCATCTAGAATATTCATATGATGGGTTATTTCCCTAAGCATGTATACTCGAGCAATAGCAATAACTCGCTTCTTGAGTTTATCTAAATGAAGAAAATAAGGAGTTTTCATCATCTATTAAGGGATTAGAGGCTTGTGCTATCATCTCTAATGGATTATGGCTATCTTTCAAGTTTTAAAGCATAGGGAGAAGTATGAAGAAATAAGTGAAAATGGTAAGCATAATAAAGGATAAATAGATAAGACTAAATATTCAAATAAATAAAAATAACTAATAACTTAGGGTCCCTGCTCCTAGTTCCCTCCTCAGTTCTTACATAGTTCCCATATTGGAGACCATAGATTTAAACTCTTCAAGAAGCTACTCACAGAACAACACACGATCCTACTCATACTTTTGAGCAACTTCCTCCCTAACATTTTCTAAAAGTTCATCAAGCTCAACTCTAAATACAACTCCTAAGTTTCATGGCATTACTTCGAAGTACTACTTAAAATTGACTCATTTTCCTACCCCTCTAACACAACCAGGATAATCTAACATTTCAATTACTATTACCAAGATATCCATTCTTCCACTAGATTGAAACAAACCTTGGGAAGCTTGTTCCTTAAGTGAATCCTACAATATGCAATTAATGAAAAGCACAAAATATGAAATTCAATTTAATTCATTTAGTATAATTTCTTACAATCCTTGCAACAACTTTAATAGTCTATGGAGTGATATACTGACCTTTCTTGGTCGTTGACTCCTTCAATTTTCTTTGAAGAGTTGCAGGAGGTGGGGGATTGATAACAATGTTGGGATCTGATCTTGCAGCTTCCTCCAATTCCTTCAAACCAGCTTCTATAAGCTTCTTGTCCAGCTTTCGATATCCCTTCAGGACAAGTATGTTGATATTTATTCTTAGACTATCTCTTTTTGTTTACTACACTTAATTTTTATGATCAAATCAATATAAAGTCAAATGTAGATTTTTAAAAATAAACTAAGGTAGTGATTGATTCTATCAAAATTTATTTGAAATTTAAGATCTTCTCATGACCTCACAAATTGTGTCCAAGTCTCTTGATCAATAAAATTGTATTATAAACATGAGTCCTCATTCTTGTTTTCTCCTCAAATGCATTACCTGCTAAGTGTTGACTTTAAATCTTTCCATCGATCACATATTTGTTGAAGCTAATATTTCTTCATCTTAGGGGTAGGAGGGAAATCATAAGTGAGCTACAAGATATAATATTTATAAAGTTAATAACATCTAATATAACTAAAATAATAGGATAAAAATAAAAATTTGTATACCAAAATGTCATTCCAAATCATGTCCTTCATAACTTGTGGTACTTCCTTCCATTTAGGGTACAAGATACTAACTTTAGATTAGGCTATAAGGCTTATATAACTTATAAACTTATCCTCTTCTGGACTAACTGGTCTTCTATCATCATGAAAATCTAAAAATACCCTCTTAGTAGTACCTCGACATAAAGCCATCTCCTTCAACTTTGTACTACTTCTACCCCTTCTCCTTTTAGATGCATTGGATGTGTCACCAACATCCCTTACTAGAACCTTCCATATTCCTATTAAGAAAACAAAATGATACAAGTAAGTAATTTGCATTACATTAAATATATAAAAATAAGTAACTTTTAAAATAAAATAAAATGATTGTGTTATTAATTGAGGTCATACTTTATTCATTTTCTCAAATTCCTTCATACTGATAATCTCTAAATACATATTCATCATTGACCAAATCTACTTCAGTTGGTCTAAGTGGAATTGTAGTAAAAGGTGAGATTCTATTAAGGTTGAAACTTGAGTTAGTATTCTCTACATCAACAATGTGTCTTTTACCTTGCAATGTAATAAAGCATTATTTATTTACTGAATCAATGACATGGAACACTTGTTTTGCTTGACTTACTAAAATGAAGGGCTCATCTTTAGAACCACTACTCAAATAAAATAAATCCAAATTTCATATCTATTTTAGTAACATCTAGGTAAACCTACTTACATTTGAAAACAGGTACTCTAAATTTGGTTTTATTTACTTCTCATATCTTTTCAATCACTTCATAATAGTCCATGGAAGTTAATAGTAGGTTATTATCTTTTGAACTAAAAAAATGTATTGGTTATGCTTCTACTGTTATCTCACTATTTTGCATGGAACTTTTATCATCATAGGCATTTGTGTATAAGGAATATTCATTTATATCATATCTACCCCAACATACAACCTTAAAATGAGGTTTCTCAGCTAACCATTTTATTATATCAGATGCACCAGTCTCATTCATAACCATATTCTTTAACCACCTTTTAAAAGTCTTGTTGTGCTTATTAGCCAGCTCTATCTCATTCTTTCTTGGGTTCTTGTCTTTCAATAACTTTTTATAAGCATATAAATAAAGTTGGACTTCTTTCATGTTATTCAAGATGTATAGATGTGCTTACAACACTTCTTCATGAGACATATATTTCACTTTAACCCCTCGGTGTTCCCTTACTAGTAAGTCCTATCTCCTCATGTCAAGTTTAAGGTACTCTAGTAGCCTTCAACACTTCTAAAAGTGTTGATAATGTGTACATCCACCTTAGATAAATAGGATCACAAAGCCTTACTTCCCTAATTAAATGAACTATTTAATGCATCATCATTGTCAAAAAAAAAAAAAGCTAAAGGAAAGTGCATCTCCAATTGACAGAAAATAATGTAAGCCTCATTTTTCAATTGATCCAACTTATCAATGTTAATGACTTTGTTGCAAATAGCATTGAAGAACATACACAATCTAGTTATAGTGCATCTCACATCAACTTTCATAATGCCTCAAATAGCTACTAGTAAAAGTTGTTGCATCAACACATGGCAATCATGAGACTTTAAGCCTATTAACTTCAAATCATTCATCAAGACAAGTCTTTTAACATTTGAAGAATATTCTTGTGGCACCTTAATTCCATGCAAACATCCACATAAACTTTTTTTCTTGTCTTTAGATAATGTGTGCAATACTGGTGGCAAATAAGCTCTCTTCCCTTCTTTTCTTTATGCATGTAAGCATTTTCTTATTCTCATTTTAGCTAAGTCTAGTTTGGAATTTGTTTCATCCTTAGTCTTACCACTTATGTGTAAGAACATAATAACAAGACTATCACATACATTTTTCTCCACATGTATCATATCTAGACTTTGCCAATATGGAAGATAAAAAAATGGACCTCTTTTTCCACAAATTCTTTTCACTTGTATTTCTTTTACACTTACAAAAGATCACATTCATTATTTCCATATGTTGATGAACTTGCTCTCTAGTTAAGACCTTAAGAGCCATTTCATACTCCTATGAGATATTAAAAGCCTTCTTCAATATATGGTAAGGGTGATACCAATCAAAAAAACTTCAGTGACCAAGGTAAACTATTTTTCTTCTATGCTTAAGTTAGTAATAGTGTGTGCCTTCTTCACATATGGGACATGCATTGTGCCCTTTAACAATATATCTTAATAAGTTTCCATATGCAGGGAAATCATTTATTATGGTGAAAATCATTGCATGTCATTTGAAATGCTCTTGCTTATAAACATCAAATATATCTACACCTTCCTCTCATAGCATTTTCAAGTCCTTAATCAATGGTGCCAAGTAGATATCAATATTATTTCTAGGCTATTTTGGTCTTGAAATGATCAAAGAAAACATTATGTAATTATGCTTTATTCCATCCATACAGAGTCCAAGCCAAAGGTTTCTTGAATCATTACCAAATTCAAGAAACATGTTATCTATTATCTTCCATTAAGGAGAATTAGTTGAATGTTGAAGTTTCCGATCAAATATCTTCTCATCAAAATGCCACCTTAAATTCTTTGCTTCTATGGGATTAGCAGACAAGCGTTGAAACCAAGATATTATTAGAAGATACCATAATACCTTCACAAGAGGACTTTTAGTTATGATCTCATCACCATTAGCACCATCATCTTTCTTCACTTTGGAGCGTGAGTGCCCATATTTCAAATACTTATGTAGCTCTTCATACTCATTTTTGTATACTATGCAATCATCAAAATAAGCATGTATCTTTTTATAATCTATACCCATCAGACACAAGATTTTCTTTGCCTAATACATATGTTTTTGAAGTGTTATAGGCTTGAAGCATTTTTCTCAAGAATTCAAGTAGCTCTGTGAAGCTCAAATCAATCCACCCACTTTTTTATTTTAAGTTAACTAATCCCAATACAGCTGTCAAGAGCATAAAATTAGTACACCTTAGGTATAAGGGTTTGTTTGCATCACTACACAAGTTGTCATATACATGTGATTGTGCAAATGATACCATCCCAACATCACAAATCATATTTTCTATTCTATCATCCACTTCATTTATAATTAGCTCATTCTAAGATATAGAAGTTGTTCTTTCTTTTCCATGCCATATCCATCTTGTATACCTTAAATTTATCCCATCATAAATAAATCTTATTCATATAGTTGACACAAAGCCAATAATATTTCTCATTTTTACTTGGAACATTTGTAATGCTCACCTTGACATTACTAAGACAACACTCTTACATGATATTGTAATAACCAGGATTAGATAAACATCCCAAGCAAAAGTTATCACAACCCAAGGGTTTTAAAAGGTGATTAGTTTAAAACAATGGGATTCTAAGAAAACTCTTTTTAAAATATTGTTAGAACTCAAACCATAGTTAATGGAAGCAAAGAAATCAATAGCACTTAAAAATAAGCCGAAACAATTTGAAATTTTTTTAGAAAACTAGCTCGTCCACCACAATGCAACCCACTCCAATCGCAACAGATGGCATAAAAGGACAAGTTCCTCAAAAGACATTTGCACCACAGTGTAACTACTATACACCACAGCTCACACCTACTGTCATGACAGTAGATTGCTGTCATGATAGCAGATTGTTGTCATGATAGCACTTCGAACTTCTGAAGCGCATCGTTTTGCCATCCAACGTCCGATTTTAGCGATTCAAGTATCCACATGAAGTTCTTTGAGCCCTCTAGCTAATGGTATTGGTACACTCAAATAATAACCCATTGAAAGGATGGATACCCAAATCCAAAATGGTTTATTTTCACCTCAAAACACTTTCAAAGGTGTCTACAACATACTACCAAATGACATTAGGTTCGAAATCACTTTGACCACCTCAAATGGACCACAAACAACATAACAAGCCAATCATATCACACAAATAAGCATTCATACTCAAAACGACCACTAAACCCCCAATTCACAACAACATAAAAGGGTGGATAAAACTTAACAAACTTATCGATTTAGTTATTTTGATGCATAAATCATTTCAAATATATCACTTGTAATTGTATCTTGGCCAAGCACACTCATTTAATCACAACAACATCAATTTTGGGCTAAGATACGCACACTTCACGTATTCTTTTACAAGTGATAACAAAACAATGTCATGTTCCTAAGTTGGCATTATATTATAGTAATATTCATTACAAACCCAAAAAAGAGGAAAGGGAAGAGCTATACAACAATACTCTTCACTATTCAGTTGTCCCTTCCTTTCTTTTGTCCCTATCGGAGCCTTCATTTGTAAAACATAACCATAGGATGAGATAAACATCTCAGTAACAAAATAATTTACTACTATTAATTAACATGCACAACCATATAGGAGTAAAGCTTTTAAATGCCAAAATATATTTTAACATAGTTCAAGATAATCTTTTTCATTTCCACTGTAGAACATTCATTCCTTGTTATAAACACAAGTCATTTACTACTAGCATAATCATTCTACCGTTCGAGCATCTATATCACCCCAACTGAAACCATAAGCTCTTGAACTAAGTGCACATTCATAATAATTTGAGCTCCCCTTCAGTGATAGGAACACCCAGCCAAAGGTGTCCTATCCTACTTTCAGACTATGGTCTCCCCCTATCTCGCACAAATTAGGGTCTTATTACTCCAACACCGCATTATTGATGTTAAGAAGCGTCACTCTCCAACGCCATATCCAGCATGGATACTAAGGATAAAATCTCTAACATCATGCCTCACTAGACATTAAGCAAATACATGCTATGTGGACTTTCACTACTCCTTCCTACGGGTTAACTCCCACCCCCTAACATGATCATGTTTATACTTTCTATAAATTTCACACATTTGTGAAAAATTATTATCTTTTTCACATAAGGACTCAAAATGTTTATCATTTCAAAAGTAGTTTCTAATGTACAAGAAAAATCATCTTTCACAATATGCCAAGCTTTTAAAATGCATGTAAACAAATATACTTATCTACTTATAAACAGTTAAGTAATATAATCAATTAGTGTAAATTATTCTGTCACCTCAAATTTTTCTCACACAAAAGGGTTACTGTAGCTCAACATTAGCTCCACACATTCTATGCGCACGATAAAACTCAAGCAACACTCAATCTATACAATGAAGTGACAATTGTCAATTATCATTTTGGATAAACCTCAAATTCTCTAGGTTTTAAGTACCTATAACACTCAAATTCCTTATTTAACAATATCAACCATTTTCAATCACTCTAGCCATCCTATTAAATATCCTAACCTGCCAAATCACCATCTAACTATCCACATTGTCTAAAAATTCTCAAATTATGCATAAGGTTGTCCAAATCCTCAATAAAAATTCTAAATCACCATAAAACTCATCAACCTAGGGTTAAAGGCTTGATTTAACTCCTTAAGGTCTTAAATAAGTCAATGGGTTTGGTCTAAAGCCAACATCAACCGAAAACAAGCCCCGCAATACCTCTTAAGTCAAAAATTTTGTATAAAGATGGAGGAGAGGGAATGTGAAACTTACCCAATGATGATTCAAGCTCTAAATACATCCAAAATAGTCTAAAGATTGTGCCCTAGCAATACACGAGCTCTCTTCATCACTCTCTCATTTTTCCTTCTCTCTTCCCTCTGGTTCTGATTTGTTTTTGCGAACTGATAAATGCTAATTTTTTGCACATGTGCCATGGCACATTGACATGCTCCCACGCATGGCACAAAGAGTCCCACCAAAATTTAAACTCCCCTCCATGCCATGGCTAGCTCAAACATCGACCTCGCCTTCTTCGAAGGCTATCCAAGGATCCAAAAACTATATTAGTCTTCCATAAATGTCATTAATCAAAATTTATCTAAATTGACTAAAATACTCTTATAAACACTGATAATTCCTAGTTTAGAAACCTAGGATGTTACAACATTTCTTCAAGCAATTTTAAAAAATTAGTCCATACTATTGTCATATTCCTCACTCATTCTCCTAGCATCCATCCAACTATAATCCATTCTATTTTTACCTAATCAATCATCACAAAGTCTACCAAATTAGCAATTCTCTAACTTGCATGGACATGTCAACATAAAAAAAAAAAGATCAACAGGGTTTGCCCTTAAAAATAGGTCCCCTCTAAATTTCAACAATAATAAATTAAACACTTTAACAGTCTAAATAATCAAATATCACATTTATGCATAAATTGAAACAATATACAACCAAAAAAAATTGCCAAAGTTTTCCCTTAAAAATGGGACCTCTCTAAATTTTAACAACAATAAATTAAACACTTAACCACTCTAAATAATCAAATATCAAATTAACAATTTAAAATAAACAATTTCCAATCACAATTAACAATCACTTGGAAATTAAAGTTCTAAAATAAACTAAAATGACCACTTAAACTAAACTAAATTAAAACAACTAATTATTTTCTCTATATTCAACAATATAAAATAAATAAGTTGCTTACCCCTACACTATAACAGGAAATAAGTTGCAACAATGGGATCAAAACACTCCTACCAATTCTTACATCCTAATACCAAAAGTCACTGAGACAAATTATGGAAAATTATATTAAGATATTTATTCATTATGAACTTTTCATTAATTTAATTTAATAGAAAATTATATTAATGAACAATTATATCATTTTGTTTAATAGGCATATAGTGCATGAGACCCAATAATTAGTGACTAGTTTGTATAATGGAGTAGATTATCACTTTAATCCCTAAAAAGTTATACCTTGTTAGAAGTCATCAACAGGCTAAAATTGAGAGTTTAGAGAATTCATCATGTAATGACTATTATATATGGGTTTTTAATACTTTACAAGAGTCAAATGATTTAATTATATATAAAGAACTAAATTGATTTGTTCACATATTCTTAGCATACTCTTTATAATATATTAAGGTGTTCAAAGTAAGCATCTAATTACATGTCAATTCATATGATGAAATAAATATATATGGCTTATATAATATTTCAGGATATGTTCAGGGCTAGAGTCAAGACATCACCAACTACTCTAGAGTGGGCAATAACAAAATTGATGAAAAATCCAAAGATAATGGACAAGGCTCAAGTAAAGGTCAGAAAGATCTATAAAAAAAGGGTTTGTAGGTGAAAGTAACATTAACTAGCTATTACTGGCCGTCAAAAGCTCAAGGGAAAGAGGAGTAGAAGCTGTGGGTCTCAGCCATGGGTCTCAATGCTATCTATCAAATAAATGGGGGAAAGAGGAGGAGAAGAGAAAGCTATCTATCAAATTCTCACCGTTGAATATTGGCCATAGGTCTTAATGCCATCCGTCGATCGTAGGTCTCGATGCCGTGGGAAGGAGAAAATAGAGTTGTCATGGGTATTGATACTATGGGGAGGAGGAGAGAGAGCTGCGGTAAGGAGGAGAAGAGAGAGCTACCAAGGAAAAGAAGTTAGGTTTAAAATACAGAATGGTGAATGATCAAGGGAGAGAGATTTGGGTTTAAAAAAATTCATCAAATTCAACATCACTTTCTTGAAGAAAAAAAAGATGTGGATTTAATAACCTATCCACATCGCTTTTCTTAAAATGTGATGTGGATTAAAAATAACCATGTTGTTTTCCAATAAAATGGCATGGTTAAATTATCCACGTCAATGTATGCAAAAGCAATGTGGATAATAATATAAATTAATAAATTTTAAAGTAATTTAATTTCCTATAATCCATATCATGTTCTTAGAATTGGACGTAGATTCCATTAACTATGTCAAACTACTTGTAAAATGATATGGTTTAAGATTCCATATCGCTTTTTTAAAAAGTGACATGTATTATCAATATAAAATAAATATAATATAATTTAAAATGATTAAGAATCCATGTCATTTTTAATAAAAAAAAAGGATATGGATAAATTATCTACATCACTTTTATGTAAAAGCGATGTGGATAATTTACAATAAATTAATAATTCAAAATTATATGTTTTCCATAATCTATGTCGTTATATGTAAAACAACATGGATTAAAATAATCACGTCGCTTTTCTCTAAAGTGATGTTAATAGCCTCCCATATTCAAACACTTATTTATGAAATTGCCGCCGCCTCTATTTTTTATCTCACTTTTAAGAAAAGTGGCATAAATTGAAGGTAGTAAAATGTGTATTTTGTAGTAATGATTAGCATGACCATGTGGGTCGGAGTTCACCCTAATTTAACCAAAGGCTAGTCATGGTAAAAATTCATGTGGTGTAGCCTCCACTAAGGTTGTGTACAGTGGTTGGTATCCTTGATTACTAATGTGCATTGTAATGTCTGCCAAGACATTACCTAATAATCACCACACAATCACAACATACAATAATAATTAGGAGCCTTTAATCTCTCTTACACTTATAGTAATCATAGAAGGATTAAATTAATTAATTATTTGAAATAAAGTTGAAAACTTTTAGGATCCCAAAAACCCTTTAAAAGTGTTGTTTGAGCTCAAACTTAATGATTTTTTAGAAACATGGGAAGCATGAAAAACAAAAGAAATAAAACACAAGAAAACAAGGATAAAAATGTCATTTTTGCATATTCTGGCATAAATGCCACGACATGTGGCACAAATAGGGTAATGTTCCCTCTATGCCGTGTGTCGTGTGTGCACAACATGCCATGGCACGCATATACCTATTATAATAGTAAAATGCCATTATTACAGCTTGTTAGGGTAAACTTTAGCTGTGCACTATTGTCACATATGATGTCCGATTGGACTAATTCAAGTATCCATGTAAAGCTTATTTAATAACCTAATGGTACAAGTTTCATTCTGATATGACATTTTATGTGAAATTTGTACACCCAAATACAAAAAGTTAGATTTTATAATCGATATAGGGAATCCAAATGCTTGAATCTCAAAACTTATACCACCAACAACTCAATTTAGGGCTTGAACCAAGTCTAATAAATCAATACACACCTAATTGAGCATTAAATACATGGTAAACGATCAAACATAAAATTTAGCCACTTAATGCTTGATTTTATCTAACAAGGACAATATCAGAAAATCATAAATAAACATTATTTGGCCTCATCGTTACACTATCATCACATATATACAACATCCCTTGTACTAGTATTAGTATTTTAGCCCTTCACTACAAAAATTGTCACATACTCATTATATATTCAATATTTAGGCTAAAATACAACATAGCATATTATAACATAAGTGCAACCAAAAAAATGACACATATTCCTAGTTGGAAACTCATACTATCATATATTCAATTTTATATACACAACGCATAACAAAATTGGGCATTACAATGCAATTTAGCCAATTCCCTAGTCCTTGCCTGATTCCTTCCCTTGCTCAATCTCAATTGTAGAACTTATACAATAATAATTACGAGGTAAGATAAAAATCTTAGTAACCAAGATAATCTACATTATCAATTAATATGCCAAGTCATAAACAAGTATTAAAGCATGCAATATCACATATATAGTTACAAATATTATCGATGCAGTACAATGAATGATCACTACCCATCTAATCCTTCAATACTCTCGATTGAACTTGTAGGCTATTTCACAAGACTAGATTGCATATCACATATACTAAGGAGTATAGTCTCCAACACTATACCCGTTTGAGCACTAAGCAGAAATTCTTCAATCTGCACTCTTTCAGGCACTAAGGAAAGTATAAGCTACACTTGGCATCATGAGGTATCAGAAATGCCATATAGACTTAATCTCTATTATTTCCACTAGGGTGAACTTCCACACTTACTAACTTACACCACATATTACCACTAGGACAAGAACATATTACTTTCCATAGAATCACCATCTTTTCATCCCATAATCATTTTCACATTCGTTATAACATTAACATGCATTGATATTCAATTTCTATATATATATATATATAATTAACTAATGCTTATATTGTCCATTTCAATAAATATAATTTCACATGCCTATACTCTAAATTTTTTTTCAAATAATTTACTTTAAAAAAAAACAACACACACACACACACACACATAACCACTATGAAGTACAATCAACTTGCAAATAACTTTTACAACCAGTTACCTTAACTCTTTTATCACTAAAAGGTTACTTGTGGTACTAAGAGAGGTTAGTTTACAAAACTAGGTATCAAATTTTAATTTCTCAACTTAACATAAATACTTTTTAACTAACTTAGCTACTCAAAATTCTTAACTTCTATCATTTAGCTATTTATAGCTACAATCAACCCACACTATCTTCATTTAACAACTAACAAGCTAACCCATACTCATAATTAGCTTTCATAGTTTCACAACCTCAAATCTCAACCTAGGATTCATCCAACCCCTTACAAACAAAACTACACTTCATATTAATAGTTACCCAAGGTTAAAAAAACTTAAATCAAACTTTTAGAGTGACATGAAATCTTTAAAACATGAGCCCATATCTTTATCAATTTAAAGTTACTCTACCTATTCTTAAATTCCATGAAAGATGAGATAGAGAGGTAGAAGAGAGGAGTAAGAAGCTTACCTAAGAGTTTGAAGGTCCAAATTAGCTTCTAAATTTACCAAATTAAAGTCCTAAGTTTCCTTTGAGTTCTATGGTTTCCCTTAACTATATCTGATTTTTCAAGCTAATTTCATGTCTTTATGCTGCCAAAAATGTGCCATGTGTCATAGCATGTGGCATGGTAAGCAAAGTCTTAATTTTACTCCCCTATTCTAACCCAACCCGATCCAACTTCTACCCTATCTCAATCCTAAAGTTATCTATAATCCAAAATGTCAATTAACAACCTAAAAACATGATTAACTTAATTAATTCACTAATTTACTAATATACTCTTAATTAGCAACTAAGCCCCAAATTGAAATTTAAGGTGTTACATGCTTAGTATTGGCAGTAACCTATAGGTATGGCATAGGTCAGGAATGATGCTTAATATCATTATTCTTGGACTAAACAATATGGGTCGAGCAACTTATGACACCTTAAAATTTAAGTAAGGGGAACCCATCAGTCTAAGAGTGAGAATGGGAGCCTTTAGCTGAGTGGTCCCTCATAATTGGAGAGCGAGTCTAGTTTTAGTTATATGAACTAGACCTATATGATTTACTAACCCATAGGTTTGGTCAAATGATATAAGGAGGGTTATAAGGTGAATGCATTACTTATAAGCATTAAAACATGATGAGTTATGCTCTATGTGATGATGTGATTGTATATGCTAATGTTAACATGTATATGCAATTTCCACACTTTAATATGCTTGCTTTAAGATTCTTGGTTATTGAGATTATTAAATCTCACTCCTGTTACTTAATGTTTTCCAAGGTATGAGAAGGCAACAGGAAAAGGGGAGGCATCGAAGCCTAAGAACTAGAGATTTATTTATAAATTCTCTAGTTTAACTTTTATTTAATTGGATTGCTAATTCACCAACTCTAAGATAAATACATGATTTATATATATGAGAATTATTTCATCTGCATAGGAGCCTAAATATTAACTTGGTCAATTTTATTGGTTGTTGATCTCATAATATTGAGTGAGAGATTAACCATGTAAATATGTGCATATGATGATTAACTCGTGATACTTGCATAGGTGAGATACTATGTTGAATGGAGTACTCTTGCATATTACAATTGTATGTTTTGAGTAGGATGTGGTGAGGGGAGACACTTATATTGTGTAAAGGGTCTAAGATTTAAGTTGACAAGTATCAGATTAGGATGGAAATGATGTCAATAGCTAGATTTCTTAACTAATAATGTGTGGACACTTGAATCTTTTAAATTGGAGGTTTAAGTTGGCACTAGATGTCTAATTGCTTTCACAACTGTGTTGATAATGCAAGCCTCACCGCAATGAGATAAACTTAGGGTCACAATGAGCATGCATGTTACCATTGGTCATAGTGAGGGAGGCCATTGGCCATAACACAAAGGCCTTTACACCATAGGCCACATTGTAAGAGGCAATAACCACGTCAAGGGTAATCTAGTAGTATTGGCCTTGGTGAGGGTGACATCCATCATAGTGAATGTGTCCATGTATGTTAGGTATAGTGAACAGGTTTCTTGGCTATGACAAGTAAGTCAAGCATGGTTGGCCATTGTGAGTGCAATCTTGTCCACAGTGAGCTCTCATCGTATTTTAGAAATGCTTGTTTTGTCCTTTTAATTCAATGCAAAGTTGGATTTTCCATGTTTCCATATAACATCAAATTTACTCTTATTTTTAGAAAAGTATTCTTATTATATTTTATTGAATTTTGAGATCCCAACTCTTATTTATTTTGAAATAAATAGTTTTCAGTAATATGCTAAGATTGATCCTAGTTATAGTAGCATTAGTTTAGGTAAATGGGGAGTTAATGATGGGGTCATTACACCCTCAATCTTGGAGGTATCAAAGGTGTACTGAACTGCATTTGGCCTTTTTAGGGCTTCAGACGTTGCTTTATGCACCAAGTTTAGGCAAGTGAATTCACCCATACTCTTAAGCTCAACTATAACAATGTCAAGCTCACCAAAATAAGTCCGAATCATAGTCTGTCTGTGGTCATTCTCCTCCCTTAGTAACTCTTCATATCCACAGACCTTAGTTGCTAACTCAAAGAAATCTAAAAACTCTATGCCTTGAAACTTCTTACATAGCTAGATGTCAAGTCTAGTTTGTGCTAATTTGACAAATTTTGATTTAGGTAAAGGCACATTGCATCCACCTCTTAGCCTCTTAAACTAGGCTAGGTACTGATCTGTCAACTCATCAACATGTTAAGACAACTTGCACAACTCTAAAAAGCCTACCTCAAGCTAGGCCCTATAGATTGGATGTGGAATTTGTGCTCCATTTTTGTCAAGTAAACATAAATTTTTAGGCTAGTGATGTGTACTAAGTGATTGCCTAGCTTATGAGGGAGTTAAGGACTAGTCTCAATTTCAAATTGCTAAAGTTGTTATAGTTATCTATCTCCCCATACTAGATCATAAATGGTCCAATGTGTTCTAACATGCATTGAGTTTCATCACTTGAGAACAAGGTGAATTGAGTATGCAATAACCCTTAGGATATGGGTTCTCCCTATTTATGTACTCTAGGTATGGCTTAGTGAAGGTTGGTCGACCAATTGGTTTTATCCTGAGCCCTTATATATCATATATCATATCCCTCAATATGTCCTATAATGTTCACCTTAACATTATCAATAATCTCTACTATAGTACATCCTAATGGTAATTAGAAGCTATAGATCACTCATAAGCTTACCATAAACATAGAAAGGTTAAAATAAACATTTAAAATTAATTTGAAACTAATTTAGGATCCCATAAAAAACCCTTCAAATAAGTAGTTTGAACTCAAACTTAATTATTTAAAGTTACAGGAAGCATAGAAAAGTTTACGAAGTAAAAAACTTAAAAACAGGGCTAAAAATGTTATTTTTGCACATTCTGGCATGTATGCCGTGGCATGTGGTCCATGCACGATGGCATGTGACATAGAGAGGTCAATTTGGCCTCTGTGTTATGTGTCGTGGCTTGTTCGCAACATGCCGCAGTGCACATGTCATTGTCATGAGATAGCTTTTTGAAGTGAACTTCAGTCGTGCACCATTTCCACATCTAATATCAAATTAGAATAATTTAAATGCTCACATGAAGCTTATCTGATAAGCTAACTAATGATACAAGTTTCATTTGAATCCAATACCGTATGAGAATTTTGAACACCTGGATTTGAAAAGTTAGATTTTAAAATGATTTTCAAGCATCCAAGTACCAAAAACTTAAAACCTATACCATTAACCCATTTTGAGGTTTGAACCAAGTCCAATAGACCAATATATACCTAATTGACCATTCAAATACAAGATAACACATCAAGCACAAAATTTAGCTACTTAATGCCAATTTTACCTAATATAGCCAAAATCACAAAATCACCAACATACATCATTTGGCCTCTTTATGGCCACATAACCCACTAAGTTTACATCATCATTACATATACATAAAATTTCTTTCACTTGTACTAGTATTTTAACCCTTCATTATAAAAATCATCAAATACTCACCACATATACAACATAGGGCTAAAATACAATGTATCATGATATAATACAAGTGCAACCAACAAAATGTTATGTATTCCTAGTTGGCAACATATAATAACATATCTTTAAGTTTATGTACACAACTCAAAATAAAATCAAGCATTACAATACATGTAGCTACTTAGCTAACCCTTGCCTGATTCCTTTCCTTGTTCAAATTTGACTATAAAACCTACAAAATAATAACCTTGGGGTGAAATAAAAATCTCAATAACCAAGATAATCTACATTATTAATTAACATGCTAAGTTATAAAAAATATTTAATAAGGTGCATAATAAACACACATACACATATCACCATGATACAATGCATGATTGCTAATCACTTGATCCTCCAATACTCCCAACCAAACTGGTAGGCTATTTCATAAAACTGAACCAAATGTACGGTCCTCAAGCTCACCATCTATGATAGGACTACTAGGCTAAGGCATCATAAACTACTTCTGGACTACAAATTCCCCCTATTACACATAATTGGCATATCACTGCTCCAACACTACACCTTATGGATGCTAAGGAGTATAATCTCCAACTTCATACCCTTTTGGGTACTAAAGAGAGTAATTCTCTAATATCACACTCTTTCAGGCACTAAGGCAAAATATAAGCTACACCTGGTTTCCTAAGGTACCAGTAATGTCATATAGACTTTATCTCCACTAACTCTGCTGGGCTGAACTCCCACCCACTAACATGCTACATTTCTTAATTTGTCTCTACTAGACCATATATATTAACTTCTAAACTAGTATAATAAATACTTTTACCACTTATTTCAAAAATAAAAATTTTCTCAAATTGCTACTCTTACCTTGTTTTCTAAAATACTTAGCTTTTACAACACACCTACACACACACACACACACACACATATAAATAATCATTCGTTCAACTTGCAAATAAGTTTTACAAGATCATAAATAATATAAATTATTTGGTTACCTCAACCCTTTTGTTGCTAAAAGGGTTACTCATGGTACTAATCTCCTTTATCACCACTTGAACCTTTAATGAGGTTCCATACACTTCAATCTACAATAATATATATTATAAGTTAGTTTTTCAACTTAAAACAATCACTTTTTTACTAAATTTAACTAAATTTAATTACTCACAACTCGTAACCTTTATCGTTAAGCTAGTAATAGCTCAACCAACCCTCAATAACTCCATATAGCATTTTAAGAGCTTTCCCACAGTTTAACACAGCTCAAAACAACTCCAACAAATCTCAAACTTGCCTAGGGTTCATCCAAACCCAAGGTTTTAACATTCAAACTTTAAATTAACACTTATTCCACACAAAGAAACTTAAATTATGCTCAAACATCACCTAAGGTTCAGGTATAGTCTTTCCTAACTCAAAACCTAAAATTTGCAAATCTTCCAATCTTCAAAATAAGTGAATTAGAGAAGAAGAAAAGGGAGTTAACAATCTTACTCGAATGTTTGAGGACTCAAATTAGCTTCTAATCTTGCCTAAATTGAAGCCCTAACTCAGTTGTCCTTGTCCCCCCTTCATGCTCCCCAGTTCCTAAGTATAAAATTCTGATTTTTTTTATTTTCGCATTTTATGCTTATTGTGTTGTGCCATGCTGTGCGATGCAAAAAGCAAAAACTTACTTTTGCTCCCCTAAAACTAACCCAATTCGATCTAACTTCCATCATAGCTCAATTTAAAGTCATATATGATCAAAAAAGCCAATTAACAATTTGAAAACATAATTAAATTAATTAATTATCTTTAACCAATTTTTTCTTTAATTAGAAGTTTATTCTAGATTTAAAAATTCTAGATGTTACACGTCTACATTCAATATTTGGACACAAGTGGAATGTTGGCTCATTTTGGGATGACTATTGTGCCCCCATGAGCCACCTGTGTTGATCCTAGATGTGACACAAAGAATTGTTAAATTTTTTGACAGAGTTAATGAAGTTTAAATTTTTTCTTAGTTTTGGTGAAAATGCTGGAATTGACTTTTAAATAAAACTAAAAGGAGTAAGTTTTATGGTTCATAATTAAACAATGTTATAAATTTATAGATTTTAAATTTAAATTAATAATGAAATTAATGCACAATTAATTATACAATATGTACTCCCTTTGTCCCGAATTATAAGACATTCTTAAATGAAATTTAATTTCTCAAAATATAAGACACTTTGACAAAAATAAAATTTTATTAAAGATGCTTTTTCAATATTACCCTTCATATTATATGATCTCTTTTATATTCTTTCATAAATGATATATTAAATGAAGGAAATTTTTGAAAGTTTTTTTTTTTGAAAACAATAAAGTTGTAAAAGTGTATCTAATAAATTTTATTAATATTTGTAATTTTGTCTAAAAGTATCTAATAATTTAGGATGGAGGGAGTGTTAAATTAGGGAGAATGACATTAAAGTTTCAAAAGAATGAATCTATTGTTGGATTGGGAGGCGCAACAAAAAATTAAAATCTAAATCCCAATCATGATCGTGGACCAATTGAATTTATTTAAGTCAAAGTGGATAGAAGAAATACCTTTCCTAGCATCAAACTTCTTGAGTTTTCTTCAAGTGTTTGGACCTCAGGAGCTAACAATACAGATTGGCTCTCTCTACCGGTATCTACACGAACAACCTTCTAACACAAACAGCTTGCTAGTGCTTCCAACTTTCGTCTGTAAATCAAATGCTCCTTTTATTTTGTAGAGTACTTTTGTAACTCTCAAAGTTTTTCTGTCAAGGGACTCTCTCACTAGAAACTCGTCCCTTATCTATATTTGTAGCCAACGAAATTAGATTTAATTTATCTCATAAATTAAATCTATGATATCATATCTAATTTAAATTTATTTTATAAATTTAAATTATATAATTCATATGATATCTTCTTATATCATGGTAGTCATTAAATTTAATTTTCCAAATAAAAATAAATTTAAAACTAACATAATAATATAATATAATATAATATATATTATTATATATATATATACACACACGTATATATGTATATATGTTTCAAAAAAATACATACATACATGTGTGTGTGTGTGTTATATTTTGAATTTTATATTTCATATACATACACACACACACACACAAATATTTATTAGATAAATATTCAAATACACACACACACATAATTCATTTACCCTAGATAAAGTATTATATTCATTGAATCTAAATATTTTTTAGATTCAATGAACTTGGATATTATAACTCGAGTTGAGCTGTTCTTATATGCAACCATGTAGGCTTATATGAAGTTAGCAGTATGCCAATAATGCTACTAGCCCACAAGTTACAACTGACTTCTAACAAAACATTGTGACTACCCAATTCATATAGAGATCGATGATCTGATGTAATCTATTATATAACAATATCACATTCCTTTTGTCACATGATATTTTGGTTAAGTATGAGATATGAAATTATCATTCTCCGTTACCTGACTATTACTTTCTTGATTTTTGAATAGACTGACTATAGTAATGGAAAAATCCTTTTCATTATAGTATAGCCATATATTATTTCAATCTTACTCATCAAAAGGCCCAATAATATCTCTCAATTAATGTAAGAGATAAATTCATCTTGACCACTCATATTTATCTTCATGAATATAACTAAACTCAATCATAGCCTTTATGATCACCCAGTTAAAGATGACTTTTGACTAGGTCAAAGGTAAGTGATCATCATATAGGAATTCATGATGATCTCAAGTTAAAGGGCTTAATGACATAGTTACATAAGAGATAAACTTATAATTTATACCATTGCACTTTCTCATAGCGGGTCGGTCCAGCACCTTATACCCTTTCAAGTACTTACGACTTTAATTTATATCTCTATAATTAATCAAAGTCATACTAGTCTTTTTTCATCTATGATCCCTCATAGATGACTAACTAAGGACATATAAGATAATCATTATAGTTTAGCTAAAGATATAGTTATCATAATGAACATGCAATTGATACGATAATAAAAAAAATTTATTAAATAACAATGTTCACAATATAATGATTGGCCCTAGCATATAATTTCTAACATCTATGACAGTTAGATTCTTGACAAAAAATTTTAAAAATTCTATAAATATTAATTCAAATAAGTGTAGATTCAATAGTTTTAACTGTAAATAAAATATTTAAATTTTAAATATAATTTTTAGTTTACAATTATAGATTTAGTATATAAATCAATATTTATAACTTATTTTAAAAAAATTATCTAAGACTTGATTGTCATGAATTTCTAATTTTAGGATTTTATTGTCATTTTTCCATTAAATTAGGAAAAATGGTAATAAAATCCCTTCAAATGATAGAAATAACAATTATGTTTCTCGAAATGTCATAATACAAATTAAGTCACTCAGAACCTCTTTATCAATAACTTTTTTAAGAAATAATAATTTTATCCTTCTTAACAAATTGTGATTTCTTGTTCAATTCTTGAGTTTCTTTGAAGAAAAGTTATAATTCTTTAAATAAAAATTGTGAATGAAGTTTGTTATTTTGATAACTTGTTTTTTAAAAATAGAAATTACACTTGATAAATTATAATTTTTTGTTTAATTCTTACAATTCGTAGAACAAAAGTTGTTATTCCTTAAACAAAAATTGTTATTGAGACTTATTTTTCAATAACAAAAATTATACTTGATAATTTGTAATTTTTTATCCAACTTTTATAATTTAAAAAACAAAAATTATGATCTTTTAAATAAAAGTTATAATTGAATCTTGTTATTTTTAATAAGAGTAAAATAATCCTTTCACTGAAAAAGTTATTGAATAAAATTTCTAAAAATTTCATTTATATTTTACCATTTTGAAAAATTAAATTATCAATCACATAATTTAAGAAATTTCATTATTATTTTTTAATTAAATTATCAATCATCACCATGGGTTTTTAGCGCTTTCAATCAATCACATCTAGGTCATTTTTCTCTATCTAACACTCGTTCAATATTTGGCACGTTGTTCTCCCCTCCACCTCCAACACTCTTTGAGAACTGGGATACTCGTTTTTAGTAGAAAAGAAATTCGTACAATCTTGACACAAAGGGGTTTAACAACTTTACTTATGTAAATTTAATTTGCATTGGTTTGGTTCATCCTTTTGGTCAAAAATTGGTTTGATTCATTCTCATCATTAAAATTACTCCTGCATTAACTAGATTCTAAAGAGAAGGCTATAAGGATCAATTTATTTAGGACTAAAAAATGATTTTAGTTAAGCAAAACATTAAAAAGTTGTTAAGGTTATAAGAAGAGTTATTTCCAGAATTTAAGTTAAATACACAGAGCCCGTTTATTTCAATTTATTTTATAAAAAATTAACTACTTTTTGAGAATAAAATATATTTTATGAATTTTTATTATATTTATTTAAATTTTTGAAAATAATAAAAAAAGCATATATCTGATTATTTTAAAAAACTATTTTGAGTAATTTCTAAAAATAATCTGATACAGTAGATGAAATAAAATATTTTCAAAAAGGTGGGACACTTAAAAATGTCATGAAATTTTAAAATAATTAAATAATAAATTATTTATATAAAAAATTGTAAAATAAATTATAAAATATAAAAATAACAAACTAAAAATTACTTTTTATTATTGTTTCCAGATATAAAATAATGCCTATCTTTTATAAAACCTATATAAAAATTATTTTTATAAAATATTTAAACTATTTAACAATTATTTATTTTTTTAATCTTAAACAAATAAGCTCATAATTTTTTTGAGAAAACAACTTTTCTGGTGCAATTTTTCTTCATTCATCAATATAGAGAAGAACTTTCTTCTATAGAAATGATTTTTCTGATGGAATTCTTTTGTAAGATTATTTTTTAATTTGAAAAAAAAATTTCATGGAATTTTTTATTAAAAAATCTCAATTTCTTTTTTGCTAGACATAACTTCTCATAGAAAAATTTATCCAAAAAAATATGATTAGAATGAAAAACAAATTCTCGGCGCATAAAAAATAATAAATGTTTTTATGTTATAATTCATGGGTTTTTGCACCTAATGAACATTAGAAAATATAGAATAATGGGAAACTAAGAAAAAATATGTAAAATATTCTAAAATTATAAATGATAAAATAAATATATTTTTCAATATATATTATAAAGTATTAATGGATATTCCTTGCTTTTTTTAACTTAATATATTTATTTTATTTGAATTTAATAATATTTTTATGATTATATAATTTTGGGAGAATTATGTCAAAGTTTCACAAAAACAATTAATTACTACAATATTTATTAACAATTGAATTAATTTATATAATTCTTCCCATAATTTTTGTGGTTACAAAGGACAAGTGAATAGAACTACATGCGAAATCATACTAGCGTACTTCGACAGAACAAGGTTAGAGATGATAGCCCTTAACCTGTGAAACAGTATAGATGCAAACCTCAAATCATAATGTAAGGATTTTTGTCCTATGGTTCATGTGGATATCCTCATCTTCTAATTTTATTTATAAATTATTTTTAATATATTTTAATAAAATTAAAAAAATTAATTCATTAATTTTATTTAAAAATTCAATAAATTTTTAACTTTACCTTTATTAAATATACATACTTTTAAAATAAAATATTCTAACATTTAAAAACTTTCTTAACATTTAATGGTAGGCAAAGGATAAAGATAGAAAATCATTGAAATATTTAACAAATAGGATCAAAATAAATACTCTCTCTCTCCCCCTTAGTAAATTTATAATATAGAAGACTACTATATCAAATCTTCATTATAAAGTACATATAATTATTTCATTGAAATAAAAAAAAGTAACTAAATTATTAACTTTATCTGAAAATAAAATAACTTTCAATTTTATTTCTATTTAAATGAATTTTTAAAAAAATTTACATTACATTCTCGATATTAGTTAATGAATTTAAATAAAATAATATTAAAAATGTAATTAATACTTGTATTAAGAATTAAAAAAAATTCTTCCAGTGTATTAAAATAGGAATGTGAAGGACTATTAATTTATTATATAAAGTTGTTTTAATAATATATTATTTAAAATATATTAATTTATGAATAACCAGTATGATTAGTGATCGCAAGTTCATGTTCAGGCTAATCATTCAACCTCATGCAACTGTGAATCGGATATTTGATCGGTTCAACGTTTTGTCCAATGTTCGACACTTGATAACATTTTCATTTTGACCAAAATACTTGATAACATTAGGAAAGTAACCAGGGAAAGGGTGGGTATCCGTATTACTTCAAGGTTGAGGCGGCTGTCAAAAATGAGAATGACACGTGGCAGTGAAATATGGGTGACCTGGTCAGCACATCAAGTACTCTAGACACGCTTTCAACTTCTGCTTGTCGTCTGCCAACAACCAATAACTGAGACACAGCTGTCTCCCAAGTGGCATCCTCTCAAGTCCTCAAGTCTCAAGTGTGAACCTCACCTTTTTTTTTTTCCCTTTCTACTTTCTTTCGTTCCCCCAATTGTCGTACTGTTCCCTCACCTTTGTAATACTTTTTTTTTTAAATAATTATTCTCTTCATCTCAAATTAAAAAATATTTTTTAAAAAAATTAATATTCTAAAATATAAATTATTTTGATAAAAATAAAATTTTATTAATAATATTTTTTAATACTACTTTTCCTCATATCTCTCTTTTTAATATTTTTTAATAAATGAAGTATTAAATGAAAAATATTTTAAAAAATTTATGTTTTTAATTTAAAAAAGTAAATTTATAAATTATATTTAATAAATTTTATTGATATAAAATTTTATTTAAAATTTTATAATTTAAAATGAAGGGATTATTTTATAATTAATGTAATACACACATAATATTTTGATATAATATTGATTTTATTAATAAGACATTTTTAATTTTCTCAACAATAGAGGTCGGGGTTGTAAACATATTAATTTGTTTAAAATCTAACAAATTTTCAAAGTTTCATACATTAATTGCATGAATGAGAAGCCGGCGTGCACAAGGGAAAAACATAAAACAAATATATTGAATTAGGAAAAAAAAAGTTTAATGAATAGTAGAATAATTAATATGCCGTTCCTTCTAATTTTTGGGGTAAAAAGGAAATTGGTCGCTAAATTATAGGTCTAGGAGCATCCTTTATTGTAATTTTTTGATTCTTTTCTGTAAGTTTTGAGATTATTTTTTATTATTTTTTAGTCAATTAATAATTAAAGTTAATTTTTGTTAATAGTAGAGGTTAGATTATACCATTTTTAAAAGTTAAAGGAGAATATAGTATCAAAAAAAAAATTTAAAATTCTAGATACTTTTGAATTTATAGTTCATGGGTCAATCCATTCTTTTATCTACCCTAATTTTTCTTAAATTTGAATTATGCTCCTATGGTTTATTTTATTTGAATTGAACCATTATACTTTGACCTATTAGATATGTTAATTCCTAAATATTAAAATTGGTAATTTTTTCCTAAAAAATGACATGGGTTAAGGTTTTAAAAATGTCCTCAATATTTTCACCCAAGTGCATTTCATATTCTAAAGTATTTTTCTAATACAATTTCACCTTTATATTTTTGAAAATGGTATAATGTCATCTGAGCTAACAAGTGCAAACATTTAACCGTTAGTTGACTTATTTTGTTAAGGTGGTATGCTAACATGGCATATTTTAAAAATTAAAAATTGAAAAATAAGAAGAAGAAGAAGAGATACAACTTTAGGTCGCCGGCGACCATGGTTGCAAAATAAGAATAACCTAGAATAATAATATCCATATTTCATAAAAAAAAGATCTATACCTAGATTTAAACTAAGCTCATCACCATTCTTCAATCTTCTTTTCCCCCACAGTTGCACACTTCTCAATCTCTCTCTCCCCCCTTTCTTATAATGTCTGCTTTGACATTATTAAAACAATACTCTAACACATCGTTGTAATAATTAAGATTAATTAAATTTCTAAATAAAGTCATCACAACTCAAGGATTTAGAAATAGATAGTTTAAAATACTGAGATTCCAAGAAAATTCTTTTTTTTTTAAAAAAAAGAGAGAGACATTTGAACTCAAACCATAATTTATAATAAGTTACAAAAGTTAGCAAAAGCAAGAAAATCGAATAACCTATCAAACAAGTACTAAAAGAGACATTTTTGATTGCCCAAAAGTGCTCCATCCACTGCAATAGATGGCATAGAGAACCCAATATTCTCACTGTACAATGCATTGAGGTGCACATAACCTACATCGTGGCATGTCGCTGCTATCATAATAGTAAGCAACTGTCATGACAACACTCCAAATTTAACTTCTAGAGCGTGTTATTTCATCATCCGATTTGAGCGATTCAAGCATCCACACGTAGCTGTTCGAGCCCTCTAACTATTGACACTAGTCTCACATCCAAATATTCAAACATTTAAAAATTGGACACCTAAATTCAAAATGGTTCGTTTTCAACTCATAACACACATAAGGTTGTCTAAAACTCACAACCTAGTGCCAATAGCTTTGGAACCACTTGGACCAACTCAAATGGATCACACACAACTTGATAAACCAATTATATCCCAACAACAACTATATATACACAATCTAGCCATCAAAACCCTGATTTCATAACAATATCAAGGGGTAATAATATAATCTCAAATAATGCTTTGGCCATCCACACATGCAAAACATTACAAAATCATCACTTACACTAATATTTCAACTTCACACAACAATTTCTACACAGACATATCATTCTAGGTCGAGATACATACTCATACATTACAATTCTCATGCAAGTGAATATAAGACAATGAGTGATCCTAAGTTGGCATAGAATTCATAAGCTATTCATTACACTACCAAAACATAAAAGGAAAAGATATACAAATGAAGCTCTTCAATCCTTGTTAGTCTCTTCCTTTTCTTTGCCCCTATCGGAGTTCTCACCTTCAAAATATAACCACAAGGTGAGATAAACATCTTAGTAATAAATACTTTACAACTATCAATCAACATGCATAACTATAAGCAAGTAAAGGTCATATAGGTAAAAACACCCATTTAGCATATTCAAATATAACATTCCTATAATTATAGGTCATTTTCACTCAAGCATAATCATTCTACTATCCGAGTCTCTATATCACCCCTACTGAAAGCAAAGGCTCTATTGGACTAGGCGCACATACACAGTTGCTCGAGCTCACCTTCGGTAGAAGAATCACCTGGTAAAGGTGTCCTATCTCATTTTTGAACTATGATTTTCCATTATCATACAAGATTTAGGGTGTTGTTATTCCAACACTGCATTACATTGATTCTCAGAAGTATAAATCTCCAATACTGTACCCCACATAAGTACTAAGGAGATAATCTCTAATACCGTACCTTATTAGATACTAAGGAGATGAATGTCATATAAACTTCTACTATTCCTTCTTATAGGTGAACTCCTACCTCCTATCATAATTATGCTCATACTTCTCATAATTATCACATACTTATATTAAAACTATAAATTACTCATATAATAAACTTTTACAATTTCATTGTTTTAAAATCATTTCAAATGCACAAAATCCTTCTTTCGTAATATACAATGCTTTCAAAACACACGTATGCAAACTACGTATTTACTTACAAATATTAAACACTTAATTAAATAGAGTAAATCATTTCATTACCTCAATCCTTTTATCGCACAAAAAGGGTTATCATGATCTAACGTTTGCTTCACACAGTCCACAAGCTCAACAACACTTGAGCAATACTTAATCTACATGATTATGCAATAATTATCAATTATTACTACAATTAACACCTTAAACTCGCTAAATTTTAGATACCCATTACATCCAAAGATTTCATTTAATCAACATCAACCCTTCCAACAAACTTCATTAATTTCCTTTAACACCTAAACACTTAAATTACACTACTCCTTTACTCACATTACTTCTAAACACCTAAATTCTACTTAGGGTTCATCCAAACCATAACTACAAACTCTAAATCACTACACAATCCATAAACTTAGATTTAGAAGCTGGATTTAACATCCTAAGACCTTAACTAAGGCAATGGGTTTGGTTACAACCCAAGGAGAGACAAAATCAAGCCTCACATTATCTTGAAGTCATAGAAATTCGCATAATAGGAAAGGGAGATATAGGAAACTTATCCAAGAATGAATCTTGCTCTAAATACTTCCAAAATAGCTCCCCAGGTCAAGCCCTAATAGCCTCAAGTTCTCCCTCCTTCACTTTCTCTTATTTCCTTCTTTTTCTCTTTGAAATTAGATGCATTTTGCGTCTGGTTTAAGCTAGAATTTGGCATTGCACTATGGTGCATTATGAGTGTGTTGTGGCATATGGCATAGTAAGTGCCACATGCCATTTTGTTCTCCCATTCGAGCCCGGTTGACCTGTATACCATCTTAGCTTATTTCCAAGGCTATTTAAATGTCAAATAAGTTTATTAGTATCCTAAAAACACTATTAATTTATAAATCATAAATTTGACCAATTTACCCTTCTTAAAGACTCAAATTTCAAGTTGAAAACTTAAGATGTTACATCTCTCACATCATGAAGATTGGAAGATCCAAAAGAGTTGAAGATTAGAAATAAAAAACATATATATATATATATATATATATTTCAGCATATTGTAAAGACTGAAGAATTGAAACAACAAAGTTAAACTAAATAAAAAAACATATAAAATCCATAAAGAATTGAGACAACAATACCTATCACAAATCAAGAATGGAAATTTTTAGCAAGCATTATTTTTTCAATGAAAAATTTCAGCAAGCAATTCCAATGCTTTCAAGGGCAAATTTTGAACCCAGAAGAACAAATTTCAGGAAGCACAAATAGACAATGCAAATTTGAAACCCGAAGACCCAAAATTAATAAATCTCAAAGCCATTAAAGGAACATCTGAAACTAACTCAGAATCAACAAATCTCAAAGCCATTGAAGGAAACACATAAACCCATAATCCCATGAAGCTAGAAACAAAGGTATTGAGCCACACAAAATCAAAGGAACAATGAAGCTCATGGGCATATCTCCATCCCAATCGTAGGTGTCGAGCCATACATGAGCATCAGTCATTGTCTTCATTGGCGCAATTGCTCTAAGTTTCATCACCATGCTTCATGTGAGGTTCTCAATTCCATCCTCACCATCTTCATCAACAAGATTTGATGAGCTTAGAGGAGAGAAGTGAAAGGGGAGTCTTCACTGTCATTCGGATCTAGGTTTGGAGAAGGAGGAAGAAGAAGCTAAGAGGGCAGGGGGAGGAAGATGAACACAATCTAGGTGACATGGAAGAGGAAAGTGAAAGGGGTAGAGGAGAGATTTGTTACATGTGGAGGGCTAGAGTATCTGGCAAGCCATCTAAATAGTTGATAGTTAAAATTCTTGACTTAATAGTCAACATGGTCAAATCCTATTGATAGAGTGAGGTTGTATCAATTTAAAAAATGTTGGGGGTGAATTTGTGCCAAAATACTTTAAGATATGGGGTGTGCCTAGGTAAAAACATTGAAGCATTTTTGTATCTTAACCCTGATGATATTAAATACATTTATATTTTTATTAAAAGATTAATAACTTTAGAATTAATTAAATAATTTTTATCACTCAAAATTTATGTAGTTATGTTCTCTAAATAATTTGCTTACATATATATAATTACAAATTATTTTTTTTAAAATAGTTTATTTAGTGCCTTTAAAAAAGAAATATTTTTTTTTCTTTTTTTGATACAAAACGAAGCCAAGGCTCACGAGTTGGCCTATGCCTTGATTAGCCATATCCAAGTCTCGAGCCAAAAAGGCAACTAAATCAGTAGGAAAACTAGAAAAGAAAGAAAGTCCCATCATCATATGCAGACCAAGCTTCGCGAGATAATCAGCAGTGGCATTCCTCCTTCGACAAACGTAGGTTATTCGGATCTCAATTCGATCCTCTGGATCAAGGCTTTCACTTCCATGACAATACCATAGTCCCTGTGGGTGTCGCTGAACTCATGCAGAATGAGATCAATCGCCTCAAGTGAATCGGTTTCAAGCTCCACTTTTCTAAACCCAGCATCCCAAGCAAGCTTCATACCATGTGTACAAGCACACAATTCAGCAGTTAAACAGTCTTCTCCTTCCAACCTGCACGTGAAGCCATGAATAAAGTGCCCCTGAGAATTGTGCAATAGACCCCCACAGGCAGCCTGAAGGTTTAGATGGGAGAATGCGCCATCTACGACATTTCACTCACTCAGACGCTGGCCGAACCCATCTGGCATAAAAAAGAACTAAAATTTTACCCCCAAGATATTTATGAATATAAGATTGGGGGAGTATTACACAAACTAAAATTGATTTATGGATTTAAATTTAAATTATTTAAAATTATATATTTAAAATATTACATTTTAATTTCATATATTTAAAATCTTTTATTTGGATAGTGTGAAAAAAAATTTAAAGATAAAGGACAGACAAGCTAAAATTCAAAGGAAAAACAAAAGATTGAGAGTAAATAATGAGCTTATCTATATTTTTAATTGGTTAGAGGCAAGAACGAGATATGAAAGAGAGAATTGGTTAGAGGCAAAAATGAGATATGAAAGAGAGACAGGAGTAATAACTAATAAAGACACCAATATAAAAACATGAAAAAAAACAAGAGTCGAAGAAGTTAAAATTTTAAATAAGTAGAATATAGATAAAATTTTAAATTACAAAAAATTATAATAAAACATATCTTTGGATTTCATATACTTTTATGTATTCAAATAAAAATTTGGTTCAAATGCAAATCTAAATTGGAATGCTTAACCTATGCATAACCTTAATTTAAATTTATTGCATCGCCATATTACATGATCGTTATCATGACCGTACAAATGGAATCAGTGTTTAACACGTGGGCCAAATTAAAACGATAGGGCCAAATTAAAACGATACTAGTAGAGCAGAACTCAGCTGGCAGTAGCAATTAAAACGATACCAGTAGAGCAGAACTCAGCTGGCAGTAGCAACTATCAAACGCAAGTGGTAACCGTGGGGGCTGATGACTGTCTTATAATCCAACCATTTCCGCGTCCGTGTCCGTGTCCACGTCCACGTTGTAGCCAAACCCCAAGTAGGTCCCACTCATCTCTTCCTTAACCCAAACTATATATAACTCCTCACTCTCCCCACCACCAACTCAACTCAACACTCGCCTGCTCACTACTTTCTCACATCATCTTATCCAAATTTGATGGATTTTTTCAGACAAAACACATTCGATTCTTCTTCAGAGGGAAGTTTGTCGAGTGGTGGCGAGCCGATGTTGTTATTGGCGTCGGAGAGACCCAAGAAGCGAGCGGGACGGAGGGTTTTCAGGGAGACGAGGCATCCCGTGTACAGAGGAGTACGAAGGAGGAACAACGACAAGTGGGTTTGCGAGGTTCGTGTGCCGAATGATAAGACAAGAATTTGGCTCGGAACATATTCCACGGCGGAGATGGCCGCTCGTGCTCATGACGTGGCGGCACTGGCTCTTCGTGGGAAGTCGGCTTGCCTTAATTTCGCTGACTCGTCTTGGAGGTTGACTCTGCCGGAATCAACCAATGCGGCGGAGATTAGGAGCGTGGCCGCTCTCGCTGCTCAGGAATTCGGCCGGAGTAGCAATAGTGATGATGTTGAAGTTTGCAGCAGTCGCGGTAGTACAACGGTCGACGACGAAGTCATCGGAGATGCGTCGCCGTCGAATATTTTGCAGGATTACTGTGAAGAAGAAGAGAGGTACATCGATCAAACTCCGGAGGCGTCGACGGAGTTTGACGAGCTCCGTCATTTGTTGTTGAATATGGCGGAGGAACCTCTCCGATCGCCACCCTCTTTTAGACCATATGGTTGGAGCTGGAATGACGTGGAGGTTGATACTGAGGTCTCACTGTGGCAGTATTGAGAGCTCTAGGCGTTGCTCGTATGAATTACCGTAACATCGTTTAATTTGTGACGCGCAAATATGTTATTTTGTAATATTATCAGTTTTTTTTAAAGGGTCTTTTGAAAATACCAATAAAAAAAAAATAAAACGGAGTCAGCATCTCCAGCTTGTATACGTAGAAAAGTTGCTTCATGAAAATGACAGGCCAGGTCTTTATTCTTAACCTTGGACTAAGGTCAAATGTTTGACTATTAAGAACATACAAAAGTTATTTGTAATTTAATCTGTCCTATCCTTGTTATAAGAATATTTCTCATATTTTTTAATATAAGACCTTTATCTAAAATATTTTTTTTCTAAATGCCCTTTGTTTATATACTTAACAAATTAAATACCATCCTAATTAAATAAAAAATCTCCTCAAAATAATAAATTTATCCTTGATTATAACTTTGACATTTTAAAAATATTCACCTAATTTTAAATAATTAAATTTTAATTTAAATAAAGTTGTTAATAGCTTAATATGTTGTTATAATAATAAGGAAAATGAAAAAAAATTTCCTTTGAAATATGCAAATAACAATAAAGTATTGAGAAATATGATAGTATTTTTTAGGAACCTTGTTGACATTAACATTTTTTGTGAAATGATATAATGACCCCAATTTAAAACTACTTTGATTTAAGTAATGCTACTTTTATTCTAGTAATGATCAAAACAGGATAGTAAATGACAAGTTTTGCTTTGCAAATTTTTTAATTACTGAAATTCAAGTGTTGTAAATATCAATAATTATTTTAATTTAAGTAATAACTACCTTTTTTTTTTTCTAATAATGACTAAAATGAGATAGGTAATTACAACTAAGGTGTGCAATTTACCCGAGTACCCGCCTGTATATAATTATTTTTTTAATAAAACTCTTCAGTTCTTCTCCATTCTTATCCTGGGCTCTACTACTTTCAGCTGGACCTGGGGTGACATTTTAAAAAAAATTCAAAAACTAAGAAACTTGGGCCTAACTCCTAAAGTGAAGACTGTGACTATGAGTGAATTGTGAAGCCTTTAATGTTGAACCTCGTGCTGTGCGTGTGACCTAAGCCCCTAACTAAGCAAATGACCCTGACCGAGCTACCTTTCCAGTCTCCTCCCCTCTGCTTCTCATTTGTTTGAGGTTCACCTTTGCTAATTGCTAGCCATAAGCCACAGCCAGTTACCTCTATGTGGTGCCCCCTTTTGTGGTCTGACTCGTCTCCCCTCCTCTGTTGGCATTAGTGTGTGATGGCTTGAGTCGAGCAAGATTGCAAGAGATTTTAGCTTTACTATTTGATGTTCATAACCAGTGGGACAAAACTTTAGCTAAGAAAAAAAGAGTGCAGCATAACTTTTACTTCCCTTGGTGATGATAACACTTATATTTCTTAGCTTGTAAACCCTGATGTTGTATACAAGCTTCTCAAAAGTTGAAGTAGGAAGTGCTTTGGTCAAGAAATCTGCTAGATTATTACTGGAACAAACTTGTTTAATTTAGATTTCTCTATTTTTTTGAATATCATGTGTGAAGAAGAATTTTAGCAAGATATGCTTTGTTCTTTCTCCTTTAATATATCCTTCTCTCAACTAGGCAACACATATAGAATTATCTTCACATATGATTGTTGGGATCATTTTTCTAGAAGAAAGAGCACAGGTGCTTTGGATGTGATGGATCACAGATCTTAACCAAAGCATTCTTGGCTTGCTTCATGTATTGCTAAAATTTTTATATGATTAGAAGATGCGACAGCTATCATTTGTTTCATAGATCACCATGAAATAGTGGTGCCGTCACAAGTAAACAAGTAGCTCATTTAAGATCGACCATTATGAGGATCTAACATGAATCCTGCATCTGCATAGCCCATTAAATCCTGCTTCTATTAGAATATAATAAACCCATATCCATAGTACCTCTAAAGTAACGCAGAATATGTTTAACTCCATTCCAATGTCTTCGTGTTGGTAAAGAACTACACCTTGCTAATAGATTAATAGCAAATGATATATCTGGTCGTGTATGAATAGCAAGATACATTAGTGCTCTAGTGGTACTAAGATATGATACTTCTGGATTAAGTAGTTTTTCATCCTCTACTTGAGGCCTAAAAGGATCTTTGTCCTTATCCAAAGATCTAACAACCATTGAAGTGCTTAAATAATGTGATTTGTCCATATAAAATCTCTTTAGGACACATTTTATATATGCTTCTTAGTACACAAAAATTTCACCATTCAAATGTTCAATTTGTAATCCAAGGCAAAATTTTGTCCTTCCTAAATCCTTCATTTCAAATTCTTTCTTCAAGCAATTAATAGCTTTTGGAATCTTGCAGGAGTTGCAATAATATTTATGTCATCAACGTAAACTACAATTATTACATACCCATTTTTAGATCTTTTTAGGAAAAGGCATGGACAAATAGGATCATTCTTATATCCTTCCTTTATCAAGTATTCACTAAGGCAATTATACCACATGCGCCTAATTGTTTCAACCTATAAAGGGATTTATTTAGCTTGATTGAGTATTGTTCTCGAGAACCTTCATTGTTTGCTTGTTGCAATTGGAATCCTTTTGGAATTCTCATGTAAATATCATTATCAAGAGAGCCATATAAATAGGATATAACAATGTCCATTAGATACAAACCCAATCTCTCTTGTGCTGCTAAACTAATCAAGTAATGAAGGATAGTTGCGTCCACCACAGGTGAGTATGTTTGATCAAAATCAATGCTAGGTCATTGTGAAAACTCTTAAGCAATGAGTCATGCTTTATACCTTACAATCTCATCTCTTTCGTTTTGCTTTCATACAAAGACCCATTTATATCCAATAGGTTTCACATCTTTTAGGTGTGTAGCAATAGGTCTGAAAACTTTTCATTTCTCAAGAGATTTTAATTCTATCTCCATTGCATCTTTTCAATTTGGCCAATCATTTCTTTGCTTGCATTCCTTAACAGACTTTAGTTCTTGATCCTCATTGTCATTCATGACATTAAGCGCTATATTATATGCAAAATTGTCATTAGCATTAACTTCATTTCTATCCTATCGAATTCCATCAACAACATACTTTATTAAGATCTCATTATGTTCATTTATTTTAGGTACTTGTGTCTCATCTAGAACTAAGACTTTTGTTGTGTTCAATATTTCTTCTGGAGTTTCCTTTCCTTGACATAACCATCTAAATTCTTAGCTCCTTTTCTTTTTTGAGAATTTTTATCTTTGAAACGATAGGTCTACCACACTTCAAGTGGGGCTTAGACTCATTGACAGTGAATTGTCCAATTGGGACATCAATCTTGATTAAAGCATTAGCAGCTAAAATATGTGATTTAGTCACCCTTTTTGGGTCAGCAAATGTGTTTGGCAATTGATTTGCTAAATTTTACAATTGAATTATATTTTAAATTTCTTGTTTACATTGTTTTGTACGAGGATCTAAAGAAGACAATGATAATTTATTCCAACTAATTTCCTTTCCCAACTATTTTTTCTCTCCCTCTAATGTTGGAAAAAAATGATTCATCAAAATGACAATAAGCAAACTGTGCTGTCAATAAGTATCCAGTTAATAGTTCAAGATATCTTATTATTGATGGAGATTCATATCCAACATATATTCCTAACCTTTGAGGTCCCATCTTTGTATATTATGGTGGAGCAATTGGAACATAAACTGCACAACCAAAGACTTTAAGATGAGAATTGTTAGGTTCTTGACCCAAAATCATTTGTAAAGGGGAGGAATTTTGATTGCTTATTGGCCTTATGCGAATTAATGTTGCAGCATACATGATTGCATGCCCTCAAGTAGTTATCGGGAGTTTTGATTCCATGAGAAATTTTCTAGCAATCAATTTTAATCATTTAATAAATGATTCCGCAAGTCCATTTTGTATATGAACATGTGCTACAGGATGCTCAATTTCAATTTCAATGGACATACAATAATCATTAAATGCTTGAGATGTAAACTCAACAGTATTGTTAAAGCATATTTTCTTAATTGAATAATGAGGAAAATGAGCTCTTAGTTGAATTAATTGAGCAAGCAATCTTGCAAATGCTTGGTTGTGAGATGACAATAAACAAAAACATGTAACCATCTAGTTAATGCATCGATCAAAACTATAAAATATCTAAATGGTTCACATGGTGGATGAATTGACCTACAAATATTTCCTTATACGTGCTCTGAAAAGTTTACCAATTCACTCCCAATTTTGGTTGGTGACGGTCAGATAATCAATTTCCCTTGGGAGCAAGCAGCACATGAAAAATTATTGGATTAAGGAATCTGCTAACTCTTCAAGTCATGTTTGCATGTGCTTTCTATTATTTTTTCACATAATAATTGATCCAGGATGGCCCAATCGATCATGCCAAGCAAGAAACATGTGATTTGTAAACTTCTAGTTTACAATAATATGTGATTCTATTGTACTAATATGTGTGTAGTACAATCTGGAAGAGAATGCGAGTAATCTTTCCAATACACATTTATCATTTGAGATACTTTTTGTGATATGTAGATATTCAACATCCTTATCATTCATCGTCTCAATGTGATATCTATTTTTTTAAATATCTTTGAAACTTAATAAATTCCTATGAGACTTAGAGGAATATAATGCATTATCAATATGCAAATTTATTTCTCTTGGTAATATTATACTAGCTCGTCTAGAGCCTTCAATTAATTTTGTACCATCATATATAGTACTAATATATGCTTCCTTCCTTATTAAATTTGAAAAATATCTTATATCATTTAGAATCGTATGCATCATAGCATTATCCACAAGGCATATATCTGCATAATTAATGTTGGTGTCGACCATAGAATTAGCCATTCTTTAAAACATTAAAAATAAATATAAGGATTGATGTGCTAAAATATGAAAAACATAAATTCCAATAAAATTATAAACTTTAACATAAATTAATATTCCATCATCAACTTTAATGTTCTAAAAATGCATAAAATTATAAAAAGGAATATGTGAAACTTACAATGTAGAAAACATAATTAATAACCATAACATAATTTATGTTTGGACTATTCTATCATCAATAAGGTACCCAATGTTTTCCATCTGGGTTAGAGAAGAAATCAGCAATGTCTAAATTGAATACGTCTATATTATCATCAAGATCATTACTGAAAGATATAAGGTTTGTCTCCACTTTATTCTCCCTTTTTAGGGATTCTTGAGAAAGGTCAATAAGATGCCTTGGGGTAAAATAGGTATGAGCCCAATGTCCAGTTTCACCACAATGATAACATTTGTTTTCAGCAATTTGATTACTTTCTCCACCCCTTTTGTTGTTGCATTTTACAATTTGTCACTTTAGGTAGGGAGTTTTGTGATGCAAGTCTCTATTTTAACCTTGCCCATATCCATGACCACTACCACAACCACGACCATGACTGTAACCACGAGTAAGACCTTGACCATATGGTTGCACATAAATATGGTGGTCATATGTTGCTGCATTCACTTCAGGGTATGGAGCAGTGCCAGTTGGTCGTAACTCATGGTTTTTCATTAATAACTCATTGTTTTGTTCAGCAACTAAAAGACATGATATTAGCTCTGAATATTTCTTAAATCCTTTCTCGCAATATTGCTACTGCAGGAGCAAATTAGATGTATGAAATGTAGAGAATGTTTTTTCTAAAATATCTTCATCAGTTATTTTTTCTCCACACAATTTGAGTTTAGAACTAATTTTAAACACAACTGAATTATACTCATCTACAGTTTTAAAGTCCTGTAAGTGCAGGTGCATCCATTCATATCATGCTTGTGGAAGGATAACTGTTTTTTGATGATCATATCTTTCCTTCAGGCTATTCTAAAGAATAAGTGGGTCTTTCATAATAAGATATATAGCTTTCAATCCTTCATGGAGGTAGTGACGTAGGAAGATCATTGCTTTTGCCTTTTCCTTATTAGATGCTTTATTGGATGCTTTAATGGTATCTCCTAGACCATTTGCATTGAGGTGAATTTTAGCATCTAAGAACTAAGATAAATAATTTCTTCCCATAATATCCAAGGCTACAAATTTGAGTTTAGCCAAATTTGACATTGTTTGTACCAATGATGGTAGAAGAAAAATAATCGTGCCAATAACATGTTATGAAGTAGAGACTAAGAGTAGAAGAGAAGAGAGAATACTATATTGAGAGAATAAGAGAATAGGGAGCTTTCTTATTTCAGTGTGTCGAATACAACTAAAGTGGTTTCTATTTATAGACACAAATATATCAATTAAAGTGAATAAAATATAAAAGATAATAATAGCTAAAAGATATTATAGTAACCGAAAGATATTGGAGAATCTGAGATAATAGACATCCACATAATATCCTAATATTCATAATGAAAATAACATAAGTAAAAACAATTCTACTCCATCCTTTACAAATTTTATAAGATAAAATTGAAATAATTTTGTTGTTTTAAAATATAAAATAATTTGATAAAAGTAAATTTTTATTAATGATATTTTTTAATATTATTCTTTAAGTGAAAAAAATTGAAATGATTATAAACTTAATATTATAATGTTATACTCTTTTCATTCCAAATTATAAGACTTTTTTGGATGGAGATTTGGTGTCTCAAAATATAAAAAACTTTGATAAAAAAAGTTTTATTGATAATACTTTTTCAATATTGTTATTCCTATATATTCTCTTTCCTTAACATTCTTTTACAAAATAATTGTTAAATGAAAGACATTTTTAAAATTTTATCTTTTGTTTTGAAAAAGTAAGGATGTAAAGTGTATTTTAATAAGTTTTATTGGTATATGTGATTTTTTTTTCTAAAAGTATTTTATAAATTGGACAAGGGAGCATTAAATGAATGATAGTTTTGAAAGTTTATATTTTTTTCTAAAAAAGTAAGTTTTTAAAATGTCATTATTGCATTTTATTGGTATGCATAATCTTACATCAAAATGTCTTATAATTTGAAATTGAAGTAGATTATTTTATTTTATTTGTTTTCAAGATTTCAAACTAAGAAAATCAAGATTAATATGACAATTATATTTTAAATTTAAAGTTAAATGTTTTCATTTATAGATTTAATAGTATCTTAATAAATATTAAGTAATAATTAAATAATTTAGAATTTAAAAAATTAAGGGAGAATTTCATTTAAGGACTTGGGAAGAAACATATTTTCTGATGGGTCCCAAAAGATTCTAAAACTTCAGTTCAATCCTCAGGGATTAAATTGAAAATAAGTTGAATGTAGAAAAGATAAAAATATCCTCAGTTCAAATATTAAAAAAAAAAACCATTAGCCACCATCACCGAAGCACCACTATCGGTGACCAAAGCCTCGTTGACGACAGCAGCCATTGGACCTTCGTTGCTAAAGCTCCGACCACTGGTTGGACCACCGCTAGTGTTGGTTGGAGAATTAAATTCTCCAAAGACAGCTAAGGTGGGTGTAGAACCCATGACCCTTTGACTCACCAAATTTTTTTTTTTACCACCAAGCCACTCAACCTATTCAATTATATAATGCACAAAATTATATATATATACATATATAATAAACGTTGTTTCTAAATCACTTGATTATTACGATACTTGTTAATCACGTAGCTTTAATTGTTAATATCTTAACACGACTTGTTAATTACTTAACTTTTTTTGTTAATCCCATGACTCTCGCAACAGAACTAGGTTACTTGTTAATCGCATAATTATACTTGTTAATACTTTAACAGGACTTATCAATTACTTAACTTTCCTTGTTAACCCTATGACTCCCACAATATAACTAATTTACTTGTTAATCACGTCACTATACTTGTTAATACCTTAACATAACTTATCAATTATTTAACTTTCCTTATTAATACCATGACTCCCGTAACAAAACTAAGTCACTTATTAATCGCGTAACTATACTTGTTAATATCTTAAAAGGACTTGTTAGTTACTTGAATTTACTTGTCAAATCCATGACTCCGGTCACTAGCAATGGTGCTCCGGCGATGGTGGTTGGTGGTCTTTTTCTTAAATATTTAAACTAATGGTATTTTCATTTTTTTCACATTCAACTTATTTTTAATTTAATCCTTGAGGTCTGAATTGAGGTTTTAGGATCTTTTGGGACCTATCAGAAAATATGTTTCTTCCCAAGTCCTTAGATGAAATTCTCCCAAAAATTAACCTCTCACCCATGATACACATGGATGCGCATTATGACTAATAATGCCCATAATTTGTATGTTTGAATAATGTACAACTTAGTTGGGGCGAAAAAATGTACAATTTAATTATTGAATCCGTTTCAGGGGGGAACCTATTGCATCAATGAGTGCCCGTCGGTATTATGAAATAGTTTTCCAAAAATTATAAACAAAAGGAATGAAACTTCCAAAAACAAGAAATGAAAGTAGAGTTTAGGGCTTGTTTGATTTTAGTTCCCACCTTTTATTTTTAAAAGTTATTTTGTTAACCACTTTTTTATTTTTTTAAAACAATAACAAAAAGAAAGTATATTTAATCATGTTAATCTAAAAATAATTTTAGAACTAAAAAATTAGCCGGCTGCACAGAATTGGGTAGGGTAGTGCCCCTGCACAATGCCAAACCTAAAGGATGCACAGGCTGCCCTTCCCAAGTGATAACACCCTACCCATCATATGCGTGCTCTAAAAAACATAGCGCCTACATGAAGCTTAGTTGAGATGAAATTTATAATAACTATATGTCTGTTAGAATATTAAAAAGAATGGTCCCATATGTAGTTAAATATTTAGAATCATATAAGGTCTTTGATGTGAAGATATATTTTTTTATTAAAAAGTTATTTATATACATATATATAAAAGAGAAGGGAGAAGGATTGAATAAATTTGAAGGATATTGACGAAGCGATATGAGCATATTGGTGAAGTACTGATTTATCATTGCAGGTGCTGTTCCGATTTCTATCATCCCACCATCGAATATTTCTTCAACAGCTAGCTAAAGGAATGCAATTATTATATTGTCGTTTTCGAAGTAAAAACAATAGCCCTAATAGCTGAAGAATAAAGCAACAGGTGAAACTCGAATGCACCTTTCCTGATTGCTTCTTTCCTAGTATAAGCTACAAAAAAGGAATGCTTCCATTTCGCATTTACACGATTCTTTGCGAGTTTCATCCCCCCTGCAATTTTTTATTCTTTTCAACGACATAGAATCAAAAGGCTGTTTGTGTTATAATTTAACCACAGTTCCATACCTGAAGACCTGTCCGAATTATCAGAGTTTCCATTGTCAGTAACAGGAACTGACGGCTTCAACGTCTCATCCTTAGTCAGGCGGTCACTTAAGAAGAATAAGAAAAGTAACATGCGGAAAAAAAAAAAAAACCATAGGCAGGCCAAGTGAGCAGGGCAGTATACCTTGCCTGTTGCCCAATGTAATGTCTTAAAATTTAATTTATGAATTTATTAAATTTATTGTGGGATTAATTGGTAAATTTTTGAAATTGGAGATTAATTAGGGAGTTTGAGTACCCATTGGTTCTATTGGACCTTATATGAGAGTTAATTCAAACTTTTTTATTATTGGGCCACCTTGGGCCCAATTTAATGGGCTCAAGTGAGGGTTTTTGAAATGCATCATCTACCACAGCAAACAATGCCTTTGGCTGAGATGGACAGGATGGATTTTTAAATCCAAGTTAAGTGATTAGAAATAGAAGCAGAGGAAAAATTTGGAGAGTGAACAAGAGACAAAGAAGGAGGCTCTATTAGGGCCTAGCATGGACATCCATTTAAGGTGTTTTCAGGCTTCCAAATCACCGGGTAAGCTTCCCCTTCTCTTCTCTTCTCTTCTCTTTCCTCTTTTTGTGGGTTTTCTCCTAAGTTTTTGGGGTGTGGTGTTGCTGTTCGGTTATGTTAGCCCTGTTTCATCACTCTCATGACTTCAATGGAGTCTAAGAGTATTGTTTTATGCTTATAATAATTAGGCTTTGTTAAGAGTAGTAGTTAAAGTTCCTAATGTAAGTTTAGAGTTAACCCTAGTGCTAAATAATCAAGATTTTTAAGTATGGTAGAGAGTTAATGGTGTTTGTTAAGCTTATTAGAAGTTAAATAGGTTAATGGAAGAGAATTTTGGTATTGATTTTGCTTAATTGGCCTTAATAAGGGTATTAGACCTTAATCATGATTAAGGGATAATTAATGACAATTAGTCATTAATGATATTTAATTATTCAAAGTGTAGATTATTTACTCTTGAAGCTATTTGTGCATTTGGAAGCTCCTCCAGAATCCAAATTGTACTCTTAAGGTGGTAACTCAAGAGTCAAGGTAACTGAGAGTTAAATTCTAATATGTATTTATTGTCTGCAATTATAGGCTTGCTTGATTATGATATGAGTATTGTGGCAATGTAGATATGTACTATATGATTAACTAGATTTAATGTTGGTTGCTTAGGTATGGCTTGATTTTGATTATGTGACAAGATGTAAATTATTGAGCGTGATAATGAATATGTGAATTCTTGATCATGAAAAGGTTTTTGAGTGATTTAATATGGTTATTAAGCATGATGTGATAATAGAGTTATGGACAATGACTTTTATTGAGCAGGAACTAATGAACATGAGCATGAGGATGTATATATGTGTTAAAGTGAAGGAATAGGAATGTCATGATGTTAAGTGTTGATTATATTGAATATGATGTTGATATGTCATTAAGCATGGGTTCATGATATTAGCATGAAGTTTAAATATTGGTTATTTATTCTTGTTTTGATAGTATGCACTTGATTATGAAATAAGTTGATTAAGTTTGCATGTATGGTATATCATTGAATAACATGAGCATGTTATATAATCAAGGATGGGTGAGATTTCACCCAAGAGAGTAAGGGTGTTATAGAAATCCATGTGGTGTAGCTCTACCGAGATTTGCATGTAAAATCCCTTACTTAATCCGGACTTTACCATTACAATCACACAATATAATATAGTTACAATACAATATCATAGTAATAACCCTCAATTCATTTTTAAAATGTGGGATCCCGACTTTGTCAAAAGCATGTTTAAATAAGAGGGCTAACGGAAGCATAAACATACATCATATGACTCAAAGAGGAACAATTATTTTTCCTGAAGAAGGCCTGTGTGCCGTAGCTCACCCACCATGCACAACAGTATGTGTTCCAAAGCCTCAGGGATCTTCCCTCTATGCTGTGGCACATATGACAACAATTTCTGTTGTTACATTATAATTCGTAGGGTGAACTTCTGCCACACACTAATTCCACATCCAACGTCCGATTGTAATGATTCAAGCACTTGTGGAAAGCTTATAACATATTCTATCTAATGAGATAAGTTTGGACATGATCTAATGGTCTGATCTAAAATTGGACACCTAGGTGCAAAAATCTATTTTTTCTTTCAAAATTGGCATCGTAAGTGTTTAATTCTCATTTATTGTCCCATTAGACCACTTTGGGCCTTAAACTAAGTCTAAAAGGACCATTTACACTTGATTGACTTATCACAACACATAAATTACATCAAATACTCAATTGGACCTCTCAACACTACATTACACACTCGTAGGCTTATATGAGACATAAAACATATAACTACGTACACATATATACTTGTTCTACTTCAATCATTTGACTTTCTCATATGGGGCTAAGCCTTATCGTACGGTCAAAAATCACAAACATACTTGACTCCTGTAAATGGGGCCAAGCCTCACTATTTAGGTTAAGTTCTCACATATATACATAATTCCACATAACAAAATCACATTCAATACAAGTGGAACAAGTTACACAATAACATATACTTGCTTGATTGGCATCTAGGCCTACCCATATACCCTCTATTATGGTACCCTCGGCGATATGCAATTCAATGTACAAAATCAAGTTTTCAACCATAAATGATATACACATTCACATATTCATATTTACATACACTTATGCATCCTAGTTGGCAACTCAAATTTCTAACTATAACTTTATACATTCATTATACATGATAGTAGTCATACCACTACTAAGTGAGGCTACTCTTTCCTCGCTTCTTTTCTCGATGTTCTCATGCTTTCTTTACCTATATACAAAGGTAACGGAGTGAGACATATGTCCCAGTAACTTAGATAAACCCCAAATATTGATTAGAAAGTAAAATTATAAACAAGAGATAAAGTAGCATGCATTTCAATAAAAAACAGTATAATATGCATATACACGAATTTATACTCATCCATTCATCATGTTCATGCTCATGTACTCTTGGTTTCCCTTAATGGATTAAGCTCTATACTTGAACCAGAACTTCCATCCTTATATGAAATAGGGCCCATTAAACCACTGTCTCAATCTAGGAATTATCAGTATAGGTGGTCTTGTGAGTCCTACCTAGCAGAGTATTCTCGACATTGGGACTATCAGGACTTTCTAACCTTGCATAAAGTAGGACCATGATCCCCTACCCTAGTTTAGGGTACACTCATGGATTGTAACATTCTAATTTTTCTAGTCCTGCAATTACCTATTAATAAAGGGTAAAGTGGTAATTAGTAAATGGTTGGAAGTTTGGATGATTAGTTAATGATTTATGTCTTTAGGATGATAAATGAGTAGATAAGGGTAAAAGAATCGCATTTCAAGTTGAAGCGTGCGCTCTGGGTGAGGATTCTCCTTATTGTGCCAGGAGTTACGACACAAGCTACATGCATCATGGTGTATGGACTAAAAAGTGACCTCTTAATATGTGGAATTAGGGTGTTTTAAAAGAGGAAAATTAAAAGCACACGAGAAAGAGAAGAGAATAAAGCTAAGGCAGCTAGGGCAAGCCTTTTCGGAGCATTGGAAGGCACTTCTGATTAGTAACTTACCGGGTTAGCTTCGTATAATCCTTACCTTGCATTCTACCCAAATTTCTCTTGATAAGAGTTATAGAGAAATTGAATCGGAGAAATTTAAAGGGTTTTTTCTTACCTAATAGTAATATAAAGGTTCTTGGGAGTTAAATTAGAGCTGGTTTAGAGTTGAATAATAGAGCTTTGAACCATAGGCTTAATTTAGCCCTAATTTAATGAGATTTTAGAGCAGAAATGGTGTAAGACTAGAGTGAGATCACTTAAAGAGATATAAAGTGGTAATTGAGTGGTAACTAGCTTAAAATGGATAAGTGAAAGTAATGAATGTTTAGTTATAGCCATAGTTGATAATTAAATGCTTTTAGTCAATTTGAATTAATTGACTAATTATGTCAATTATGTGTAGATTGGTGTAATCCTCACTTAGAGTAAGAGAGAACTTGATAGAGATGAGTAGTGATTGAGAAAGTACCACGGGTAACCTTTTTAGTGACAGAAGGATTGAGGTAACTAAATAACTTTCTTTGTTTGACTATTTAATGTAATTGTGTGTAAGTGTGCTATGTAGTGCATGAAATTATTTTAAACTGAGTATGTTTTATAACATCGTATGTTTATTGCATGAAAAGGAACTTTAGTTAAACAAGTAAATGAAATGCTGTAATTTGATATAGAAATGTATATATGTGTATATATGAGATTAGTGGTGATTGGGAACTTATGATTGATTCGAAAAGCATAATTATAAGAGGGAGTTCACCTATGTGGAGATGTAGTGATAAGACCATATGGCATCATTCTCCTTAGTGGCAATATTGGATAATTGTGTCTCCTCAGTGCCCTTTGAAGTATGGCATTGGGGATTATCTTCTTAGTGTTATTGAGGAGTGGTATTATTAGATATTTAGACTTAGTATCAATAAAATGCAAAGTTAGAGTCAACAAAACCTTATTGTGTGTATTGGGAGTTTGAAAGTGAGATAGAACACCTTTAGTTGGGTGATTCTACTACTAAAGGTAAGCTTAGGCCAATAAGAGTGTATATTAATCTAAGGCGAGCTTGTGGTTTCAAGTTAGGATAATTTGGAGGTTTGGTTAGTAGTAATCATGCTATATATGTGAAAAAGTGGTGAAAGAGATGGAATGATTGTTGAATCATATGTTTTATTGATTACAAAACTAAGAGAAGAAGTATTTGTTGTGTGTTTAAATATAAGGAATCATGGATGAAGATAAAACCTCAAGAGCATGAAGAATCAAGAGAAGATGAAGAAGTTTATGATAAGTTATTTAAATTCTCTTAGATTCAATGTGAAAACTTAGAAAGCTTAATCACTTTTCATAATCATTAAATGAATACATCATTTATCTTATTTATATGCATTAAGACTTATCTAAGTATGTTAAAGCTTGCAAACAATGTCTTTCTTGCCTATCGAATTTCTTAGAAGCTGTTTGTATTGTGAGAGGCAAAATCACATGTGATTCTATAGGAGTTTGTGCATGTTAGGCACGCTGATTGCTAGATCAATCAAGTGTGAAGAAGTGATTCATGCATGATTAAGCATTTGGTATTATGTGATGTCTTAAGCTTTGGTTTTGCATGCAAAACAACATATGAAAGGCTTTGTTGTCCATGTAAGTTTTAGCATCTCTACTCCATTGCATTGTGTCAAAGTGCAAAACCATGCGTGAGACTGATGGTAGCTATACATGATTTGTCACTTGTTGCACAATCATATTTTACTTTGTTGAGTCTTAAGTCTTCTCAAGCCAAGCTAAAATTGTTCACATGTATGATCATTGATTCATAAATCCATATATCTCTTGATAATGCAAAATCTTGCTTGAGTTATGTGAAGTTCCATGTGTGAAAATGCACCAGATGAGTTTGTGCTTTAGTTCTTACAATTTCACGCGTGATAGCTTTCTGGTTCCATGTGAGTTTTAATCACATAGAATGACTTTGGCATTTTATGAGCCATTTCACATGTGAGAGAGAAGAGGTTTCACGTGTGATTTGTCACACAAAACTGATAATAGTTTCTTATAAACTTGGGTAAGAGCTAATGGTGCATTTATAAGTTTTAGCACTCTGATTTGTGAGTATATTCATAAGTGTAAAACCATATGAGAGAGCAATGAGGTACCACATGAGTTTTAACACATAGAACTAGATGCTTATTCAGAAGTACAAAACCAGACGAGAGAGCAATGAGGTACAATGCGAGTTTTAGCACACAGAATTGGATGCTTATTCAGAAGTGTAAAACCACGCATGAGAGGTCAAGGTATTCATGCATGATTTATCCCATATACTTTTCTAGAACAACTCTAGTGCAAATTCACACGTGATTATACCAGTCACTCACAAGGAAATGCATTAACAGATAGAATCACTGTTTTATGGGTTTGTCAACTTCCAAAAATTATATAAGTGATTCATTTTGAACTAAAACATGAATTAATGATCCTTAAGTGAAAAAATTATCATTTGCACATTCAAAGAGTTTTCAAATTGTGCTTTTACAATCTTGCATTCATTCATTATTCTTGAAAAGAATTGTGAAAAGCTCTTATGAGTTTATAAGCTTTCAATTGTAATTTGATCTATTCTTTGAGAGAGCTTTCTACTAAAGCTTATTTCTTTCATCAAAATTTTTGAAAAGGTATTTTTCAAGTGTTTGTAACAACTTGCTAGATTGTAGTAAGGTTTGTTGAGTGAATCAAGACAAGTTTAGTCTTAAGAATTGTACTGTGGTGGTAAGTACCATTGAAGCTTGTGAACTTAGTTAAAAATTTCAAGTATGATCATATGGACTAGACATAGGCTAAGTTTGTTGCTGGACTAGTATAATTCTCATGTGTTTCATGTTCCTCCTTCACACTTCAGTTCTTCACTCTTTTTAAGTTTGCAAAAGTTTTAAATGTCACCCCATTCACCCCCTCTTAGGTGCCAACCTATCCTAACATTTGGTATCAGAGCTTGGACTCTTGATAAAAGACTTAACGATCTAAGAGGATCCTATGGATGGTTTAAGTGATAGTGTTCTCCCTAAAGGTGCTGAAATTAATAAATCTCTACAATTCGATTTAATGGTGAAAGCTATACGTTTTGGAAAAGTAAGATGAGATTATTCTTTGAGGCCTTAGACCTTGATTTATGGGAGATTGTTGAGGATGGTCCTTACATTTCATACAAAACTGTAGAAGGATAAGACATAAAAAAAAGAAAGGAGTGAATTTACAAAAACGAAAGAAAAACTAGTGCTGCTTAACTTCAAGGCCAAATTGATTATTGCAAGTGCCTTGAGTCAACAAGAGTATTTTCGAGTAAGTAATCTAGAAACTGAAAAAGAGATGTGGGATGCTCTAGAGATTTCTCATAAAGGCATTGAAAGAGTCAAGGATAACAAAATGAGCACATTGACTCAACAATATGAGCTATTCAAGATGAAGCCTAGAGAAAGTATCAAAGATATGCAAGTCAGATGCACACACATGATAAATGAGCTTGTAGCACTTGGAAAGACATATACTCAAAAGGATCAAGTTAGAAAAATTATGAGAGGTCTCCTAGTTGAATGGTATCCTAAAATTATTGCCATTGAAGAAGCAAAGAGAGACTCCATGAGATATATGGTAGCACTATTTGAAAGTCTTACCAAGCATGAAGGGAGATGATCCATGCTGAAGGAAGATGCTTATAGGAAGAAGAAGTCACTAGCTCTAAAATTGACAAAGGAAGAATCTAATTCTAAAGCCAATGATAGTGAAGACTTTGATGAAGAAATGGCTATATTTGTCAAGACATTTGGCAAATTCTTTGGGAAGAAAAAGTTTGGAAAGAAATTCTTAAAGAAGAAAGAAAAGGAGATAATCTGCTATAAGTGCAAGAAGCTTAGACACATTAAGGCTAACTGCCCTTTGAAACAAGAGAGCAAAGTTATAAGTATGACAATAAGAACTTCAAAGCTTGTCTCTTTTCAATTTGGGGTGACATGATGAAAAGTCCACAAAAGAAGAAGCGAATAAGTGTCTAATAGCTAAAAGCCATTTTGATCAGGTAAATGATTTAGACTCTGACTCTGAATTTGATTTTACATTTGAAGAGTTAAAAATTGTTTTTGAAGAACTGTATAATGAGTCTTTTCTTGTGAAAAATATTTCATAAGTTAAAAAGAAACTTACTCTCTCTGAATAGGAAAACTTGTTTCTCAATCTAAAACGATTATTTGAAAAAGAATGTTATTGTTTTAGAAAAAGAAACTTTGTGTGCTGATTGTCCTCTTCCATATTTTAGAAAAGGAATATTTTAAAAATACTCTCGCAAAATTTGTTAAAGGTAGAGATAACTTAAACAAATTTTGAATCAATAAAGAAGTGTTTTTGATAAAATTGGCATAGGCTATAAACCAAATAAGAAGCAAAAAGTATTACAAGAACTTCTTTGTTCTTGCCATTATGACTAACTCACATAAATTCACTTATTTCTATTGTAAAAAGAAAGGGCACATGACTAAGTTATGTATCCATAGGAAGCAAGAGTGAAAATATGAAGTGGGTTCCAATGGAGTCTATTAACCCACCAAGACTCAAATAGATTTGGGTACCTAAGAAAACATGACATTTGTGTAGGTATCCAGGAGACAGTCACAAATGAAAAGTAGTATCTAGATAGTACCTGCTCCAAGCATATGATTGGTGATAGCTCCATATTTCTATATATGGTAGAAACCAAAGATAGTGGAACTGTCACCTTTAGAAATAATGAAAAGGGAAGAATTCTTGGTATAGGTAAGGTTGGTAAGAATTCATCCAACTCTCCTTGTATTGATAATGTTTGTTTGGTTGATGGCTTAGGACATAACCTCTTGAGCATAAGTCAATTATGTGACAAGGATTATGAGTTTGTTTTTAATGATGTGCATTGTATTGTGAGAGATGAATAAATGAAAAAAACCATCCTAGAAGGAAAGAGAGTTCAAAATGTATATTCAATTAATCTTTGTGATGATGACTCACTGAACATGAAATGTCTCATCTTTGTAATTAGTGTAGCACAAGAGATTAGCTCATGTCAACATGAAGCAATTGGACAAGCTTGTAAAGAAGGAACTTATCATTGGACTACCAAAGATAAAATTTAAAGTTGACAAGCTTTGTGATGTTGTTATGAAAGGCAAACAAACCAAGACTACATTTCAAAGCAAAAATTTAGTATCCACATCAACAAACCAAGACTACATTTCAAAGTAAAAATTAGTATCATCAAGGCCTCTCAAATTGCTTCATATGGATTTAATCAGTCCTTTAAGGGTAAAAAGTTTAAGGGGTAATCTCTACACCTTCATGATTATTCTAGGTTCACATGGACAATCTTCATGTCTCACAAGGATCAAACTTTTGAATATTTTGGGGCATTTAAAGACAAAATACAAAATGAAAAAGGTTTGAAAATTGTAAAGATAAAAAATGACCATGGTAGAGAATTTGATAATTTCAACTTCATTGAGTTTTGTGAAGAACAAAGAATTAGTCATGAATTCTCAACTCCTAGAACATCTTAACAAAATGGAGTTGTGGAGAGAAAGAATAGAACCTTGGAGGAAATGGCAAAGACTATGGTAAATGAGAAGAAACTCCTAAAGTATTTTTGGGTAGATGCCATGAGCACAGCATGTTATATCACAAATAAAGCACACATTGATCCATTATGAACAAAACTCCATATGAGCTCTACAAGGGAAGAAAGCCTAACATCTCTCATCTACATGTATTCGACTGTGAGTGTTTTATACTCAACAATGGTAAGGATAATCTAGATAAGTTTAATTATAAAAGTGATGAAGCTGTATTTCTTGGTTATTCCAAAAGAAGCAAAGTTTAGAGTCTTTAACAAAAGAACCTTATCTATTGGAAAGTCAATTCATGTTAGATTTGATGAATCCTTATCAGATGAGAATAAAGAAAAAGAAATTGTGAATCTCCCTCTTGATGATCTCTTAATGAAAGAAAAGGATGAAAATCAAAGCAACAATGATACCATGGCTAATGCTCAAAATGGATAGAGAAATGATCTTCCAAAAGGTTGGAGATATAGTAAGTCATATCGTATTGATCAAGTTATTAGAGAAGTTAGTGATAAAGTTAGAACATAAGGTTCACTTAAAAAAATATGCCATTTTAATACTTTTTTTCTAATATTGAACACTTTGACATCAAAGAGCCTTATCTAATGAATATTAGCTCATAGCAATGCAAGAAGAGTTAAACCAGTTTGAGAGAAGTCAAGTTTGGGACTTAGTACTAAGACCAAGTGATCATCTTGCAATTGGAATGAAAGGGTCTTTAGAAACAAACTTGATGATGAAACTAGTTTTGTGGTAAGGAATAAGGCCAGGCTAGTAGCTAAAGGTTATAATCAAGAAGAAGGTATTGATTAGATGAAACCTTTGCTCTTATTGCTAGACTTGAGGCTTTAGACTTTTACTTGCTTTTACTTGCATTAAAGATTTCAAACTTTATCAAATGGATGTTAAAAGTGCATTCTTGAATGGACTAATCAATGAAGATGTTTATGTAGAGAAACTTCAGGATTTAAGGATTGATTAGTACCAAATCATGTCTACAAATTAAAGAAAGCATTATATGGATTGAAGCAAGAACCAAGAACCTGGTATGGTAGGTTAAGTATTTTTCTATTAAATAATAACATCAAAAGAGGAATGGTAGATGAAACACTGTTTTATCAAACTAAAGGTTGTGATATCCTTGTAGTTCATAATTATGAAACATTGTTTATGCGGGTAAATTTGAGATGTCTCTGATGGGAGAGATGAACTTTCTGTGGTTGCAAATCAAGCAAATGAGGGATGGGATCTTTATAAGCCAAACTAAGAACACTCATGAATTTTGAAGAAGTTTGGATTTGAAAATTCAAATTTGATCAACATACCTATGAGTACATCAATCAAGATGGATAAGGATGAAAAAAGGAAGAAGGAGGATCAATCAAAATTGAGGAAAATGATTGGATCACTGTTCTACTTGACTGCCAGTAAACCTGATATCATGTTCAGTGTCTATATGTGTGCAAGATTTAAAGCTGATCTAAGAAAATCTCACCTAAAAGTTGTGAAAAGAATACTCAAGTATTTAAAGGGAACTACACAGATATGACTTTGGTTTCCAAGAGGAGGAAAGCCTGAATTGATCACTTACTCAGATGCTGATTATGGAGGATACAAGAGAGATAGGAAGAGCACAAGTGAAAATTGTCAGTTCTTTGATGGCTCATTAATATCATGGTTTAGCAAGAAATAAAATAGCATGTCCTTATCATCATATAAAGATGAATACTTGGTGGCTGGAAGCTATTGTGCATAAATTCTATAGTTAAAACAACAATGGGAGGATTTAGGAGTTTATCTCAAAGAAATTCCAATCAAATGTGACAACACCAGGACTATAAACTTGGCCAAGAATCCTGTCTAACACTCAACAACCAAGCACATTGACATAAGACATCATTTCTTAAGAGATCATTTGCAAAAGAAGGATATCATATGGGAATTTGTGCCTACCATTAGCAACTAGCAAATATTTTCACTAAACCTCTGGTTGAAGAGCAATTTACATTCATTATAAGGGAATTGAGAATGGTAAATCCTAATGAGCTATAAGATTCTTAAACTTAATTGAATTACATTTTAAATCTTTTACTAACTTTATCTTCGGAGTTGTTTTAAGTTGGTTTTGCAGAATTTAATCTTTGAATCCTGACATCTTAGGATGGATCGAGGTGAATCTTAAAGAGATAGGTTAGAAGATCAGGTATAATGTATTTAAGAGATTAGTTATTACTATTAGAGAATTTTTCTTGTAAGTTTATTTGCCATATCTTGTGTGAAATTGCTTGATTATATGATATTCTCTATGTGGTTGTATGTTCACATATGAAACACGCTTGCTTACTTGCGTGAAATAGCACTTAGGATATCTTCACTTTAGAATTGTGCTAAAGCACGCTGAAGATGTTAGTTCTGCTTGCATGAAATAGCATATATAAATCATTCTTCCTAAGTTATGCTAAATCACATGTGATGAAGGAACTCTAACTTGTGTGAAATGTCTTCTCGAGAGCATGGTATTCGAGCTTGGTCATTTCATACATGAAGACCATTTACGACCATGCATGATTCTACTTGTATTGAATATCCAAAATTTAAACGTTATACTAGTAGCTAGATCACACATAAAACTGCCTTGTCATTAGTGAGAAATAGCACTTAGTTAGTTGTAGGTGTTAAATCACATGTGAAATCATTTTTGCCTCAAGTGTGATCCTGTACTATCTATATATACCTTCCTCGTCTATCTTTTATTTTCACGCATTAACCAATGTTCATTTTTCTAGCCATTACTCTATCTTTCTTTCTTAACTACCTCATTGATTCTTCTCTGACATTTTGGCACTTGAATTGATTTACCCATCTCTTCTAATCTACTTCTCATCCCTTACTTCACTCTGATTTCATCTCTTTCTTGACTTAAATTCATCTCTTCTCTCAAAATCTCTGAGATGGCAAGAACAAAAGAGACTGGAAAGAAAAGCCAGTGAGGAGGTAACAAGGAAGAGGAAATTATTGAAGCTATGATCAGAGAAGGAAGTAAATCACCTTTCTCAATCATCGAAGAGGTTAGAACTTTAAGAAAATCTAAGGAGCCTACTTCAACATCAAAGCCTATATTGATGGATCAACAAGGAAGCTTTGATAAGAATTGGCTGAGAATTATCTCAAGATGGTAGCAACATGCCTTCAAGTGAAGTTTTAGAGGCAAGTATTAGAGAAGGAAATTTTTAGTTTTCGAGCATTAAACAAGACTCAACTAGTACTTCTCCTCTATTATAGTGGTCACAAGTCACTACACCAAATATAATTCTTTTATCAAAGCTCATAACTTTGATGTAGATGAATATTTGAATGACTATAAAGGCTTGTTAGAGTTTGATCTATGTTACTCAGGTGATGTGGTGAAGACCTTCTATGCTAGCTTCAGATGGGATAAACATAAGAAGGCATATAAGGCCAATGTCTGAGGGTGTCTAATATACTTTACTCCAAAGAGCTTAGGACACATATTTAGTCTTGAAGCAAGGGGTCTGGAGCTTTAAGAGTTTGATTGTGACAATTAAAGGAATGCTCCCAGACAACACATGAATGAAGAGAAATACAAGGCTATCATGAAGACATAAGATATGCCAGAAGAAGCTTTAAAGCCTAGATTCATCTTCAAACCAACTTCATTCCCATTCAAGCATTGGATGTTAGCATATGCTGTGGCAAGATTCATTATTAACAAAAAGAACTGCTTTCGACATTTATACTAAGTTCGAGATTGAGTTCCTGACAAAGTTGATCAAGAAGCAAAAGATCAATATGTGTCACTATATATTGACCAAGATACCACATGCCTCTAAGGTTGAAACCAAGGAGAAGAAGGAATAGAAGAAGGACCTAAATCTTTATTTTGCATCTGTTATTTCTATTATCCTTAAAAGATTGTGTCAAATACACTCAAGGAGTAGTGCTGGAGCTAGAAGAATTTAAGGATATTGCTCTCTACAAGATGAAATTCAAGTTGGAAGGGAATAATCTTGTTCTAAAAGAGGAAGAAGAGCTTGTTAATCCTGTTGTAGCAAGAAAGAAAAGGAAGTTACTAAAGAAAGCTGCTATTGGAACACCTAAAACTGCTGGAGCTTCTTTATCTCAACCCTTTCCTTAGATGCCCACACTCTACCTGACATGTTAAATGCTTTTCTTTATAAAATCCTCAATGGAATTAAAGGAAAACATGATCAAGTAGTAGTGCATCTAAAAAATGATATTAAGGGCCTTGGTGACATGATGCTGTATTTAAATGGCAAGTTGGATAGAATCATAGATCACCTTAGAATTTCTGAGGCAGAAGAAGGGATTGTCAAAAAAGAAGATAAGGCTAGTCCTTAAGGTTCAGAGAAGGTTTAGTTCACATAGTAGATTCATCCTCAACTTCTAAAACTTAGTTTGACCCATCTCACTCTCCATTCTAAATGCCGTCACTTGTTGACCCTTCCTGTTAAGAGCAAGAAAATCTTCTCTCTCAAAGGGACTAAGGGTTATCTATCTACCTTCAACTAGAAGACTAATCTTAAGACTCAACTTAACCTACTGACTCCCAGACTAAATATCAAAGCCGTTAAGACACCTCAAAGCCTATTTATCCTTTTAATGGCATACTACTCCCTCATGTTCTCTTTCCATCAAAATCCTTAGACATAATAAAAGCTACAAAAATACTATCTTTTGAGGAGCTCTTTAAAGACATTTATGATATGAGTCTTACCAAACTTGTTGGTAAACTCACTAAAATGTTAGAGAGCCTGCCACACCTTCATCTGTGCAAATGCTAATGACTTCCCCTACCATCTCCTCAGCTCAATCAATAACTAAAACATTTTAGAGGAAGACATCTATCCTTAATCATAAACCAACCAAACATTCCCTTCGCTAAACTATTGAGAAACTCATTATTGAAGAACCTGAGGGTCAAGGGCCTGAAGATCAGCGATAGCAACATCAAGCTTCTCTACCTCCTGAAGGACAAGTTGAAGATGCTGATCAAGAGTCATCTCTATCCTCTCCTTGAGCTATTAATGGCTTAGCTAAAGCATTGGATCCCATTCTACTTATGGATCAAAATGATTCTTCCACAAGGGCAATGGTTCTGTCAACTCTTGCCTTTAACCTAAATTCTTTGTCTAATAGAGAAATCCTAGAAGCCTATCTCTGATGTCATGTTTCCTCTCCTTTAGGAAGGTCTGCATCTTTTCGATGATGCTAAATAGGGAGAAGATATGTAGAGAGATAGTCTAGGCTTAAGGGGGAGGTGTATGAATTAAGACTTAGGAAGAAATCCTTCTATTTAGTTCTTTTTCATTGATGATATGTTATGATATGAACTGTAATATATCTATTATTAATAAAATTTTTCAGTTTTGACATTCATGTACTCAATTTCTTTACTTCAATTTGAATAATTCTACACTTTTATCTTTTAATTTTCCCATATCAGTTTAAGGGGGAGTTTTATATTAAATAGAACTAAGAACCTTGATTTTAAAGTTTTGTCATCATCAAAAAGGGGGAGATTATTGGATAATGTTTTTGATAATTACAAAACTAACAGAAGAGATATTTGTTATGTGTGTAGATATAAATAATTATGGATGAAGAAAAAACCTCAAGAGCATGAAGAATCAAGAGAAGATGAAGAAGATTATGATAAGTTATTTAAATTCTCTTAGATTCAATGTGAAAACTTAAAGAGCTTAATCACTTTTTATAATCATTAAATGAATGCATCATTTGTCTCATTTATATGCATTAAGAATTATCTAAGTGTGTTAAAGCTTGCAAACAATATCTTTTTGTGTATTGAATTTCATAGAAGTTGTTTGCATTGTGAGAGGAAAAATCACGTGTGATTCTATGGGTTACTTATGAGTTTGTGCATATTAGGTACACTGTCTACTAGATCACACGAGTGTGAAGAAGTGATTCATGGGTGATTAAGCACTTGTGTTATGTGATGCCTTAAGCTTTAGTTCTGTATGCTAAACAATGTGTGAAAAGCATTGTTGTCCACGCAAGTTTTAGTATCTATGCTTTATTGCATTGTGTAGAAGTGCAAAACCATGTGTGAGATTGATGGTAGCAATGTGTGATTTGTCATTTGTTACACAATCACATTTTGGTTTGTTGAGTCTTAAGTCTTCTCAAGTCAAGCTAAAATTATTCACATGTACGATCGTTGAGTTATAAATCTATGTCTCTTGATGATGTAAAATCTTGCTTGAGTTATGTGAAGTTTCATACGTGAAATGTACCAGACAAGTTTGTGCTTTAGTACTTGCAATTTCACATGTGATAGCTTTTTGGTTTCACGTGAGTTTTGATCACATAGAATGGCTTTGGTATTCTGCCAGCCATTTCACACGTGAGAGGGAAGAGGTTCCACTTGTTATTTGTTACATAGAACTGATGATAGTTTCTCATGTGTAAAATCACGTGTGAGAGCTATTGGTACACCCACAAGTTTTAGCACTATGATATATGAGTTTATTCATAAGTGAAAAACCATATGAGAAAGTAATATGGTACTATGCATGTTTTGGCATACAAAACTGGATGCTTTTTTAGAAGTGCAAAGCCACGCGTGGGAGGTCATAGTATTCACATGTGATTTATCACATATACTTTTTTGGAACAACTCTAATGTAAATTCACGCATGATTATACTAGTCACTTATAAGAAAATACACTAATGGATAGAATCATTATTCTAACGGTATGTCAACTTTGAAAAAATATATAAGTGATTCATCTTAAACTAAAATGTGAACTAACGATCCTTGAGTAAGCAAATTATCATTTGTGTATTTAAAGTGCTTTCCAATTGTGCCTTTACAATCTTGCATTCATTCATTATTCTTGAAAAAATCGTGAAAGGCTCTCATAAGTTTATAAGATTTCAATTATATTCTCATTTACTCTTTAAGAGAGTTTTCTACAAAAGCTTATCTTATTTTCTCAGAAATCTTAAAAAGGGATTTTTTAAGTGTTTGTCACAACTTGTTGCATTGTAATAAGGTTAAGTGAATCAAGACATGTTTATTCTTGAGAGTTGTCTTGTGGTGGAAAGCATCCATTAAAGCTTGTGATCTTAGTTGAAAATCTCACGTGTTATTTTGAGGACTGGACATAGGCCAAGTTTGCTATTGAACTAGTGTAAATCTCATGTGTCTTATCTTCTTCCTTCACTCTTTTCAAGTTTTCAAAAGTTTTCAAACGTCACATAATTCACCCCCTTGGGTACCAACTATCCTAACAGAAACAAACTTGTTGAAACTAGTTTTGTGGTAAGGAATAAGGCTAGGCTAGTAGCTAAAAGTTATAATCAAGATGAAGGTATTGATTATGATGAAACCTTTGCTCCTGTTATTAGACTTGAGGCTTTTAGACTTTTACTTGCTTTTACTTGCATTAAAGATTTCAAACTTTATCAAATGGATTTAAAAGTGCATTCTTGAAGGGATTAATCAATGAATATGTTTATATAGAGCAACCTCCAGGATTTAAGGATTGATCATGCCAAATCATGTCTACAAATTGAAGAAAGCATTATATGGACTGAAGCAAGAACCAAGAGCATGGTATGTTAGGGTAAGTACTTTTCTATTAAATAATAACATCAAAAGAGGAATGGTAGATGAAACACTATTTTATTAAATTGAAGGTTGTGATATCCTTGTAGTTTAGATTTACGTAAATGATATTATTTCTAGAGCTACTAATGAGGTTCTTGGTGAGGAATTTGCTAAGATTATGCAAGGTAAATTTGAGATGTCTATGATGGGAGAGATGAACTTCTTTCTACGACTGCAAATCAAGCAAATGAGGGATGGGATCTTTATAAGCCAAACCAAGAACACTCATGAATTGCTGAAGAAGTTTGGATTTGAAAATTCAAATTTGAGCAACATACCTATGAGTGCATCAATCAAGATGGATAAGGATGAAAAAGGGAAGAAGGACGATCAACTAAAATTGAGGAAAATGATTGGATCACTACTCTACTTGACTGCCAGTAAACCTGATATCATGTTCAGTATCTATATGTGTGCAAGATTTAAAGCTGATCTAAGAGAATCTCATCTAAAAGTTGTGAAAAGAATATTCAAGTATTTAAATGGAACTACACAGATATGAATTTAGTTTTCAAGAGGAGGAAAGCCTGAATTGATCACTTACTCAGATGCTGATCATGGAGGATACAAGAGAGATAGGAAGAGCACAAGTGAAACTTGTCAGTTCTTTGGTGGCTTATTAATATCATGGTTTAGCAAGAAATAAAATAGCATGTCCTTATCATCATGTAAAGATGAATACTTGGTGGCTGGAAGCTATTGTGCATAAATTCTATGGTTAAAACAACGATGAGAGGATTTAGGAGTTTATCTCAAAGAAATTCTAATCAGATGTGACAACACCAGGACTATAAACTTGGCCAAGAATCCTGTCTAACACTCAAGAACCAAGCACATTGACATAAGATGTCATTTCTTAAGAGATCATTTATAAAAGAAGGATATCATACTAGAATTTGTGTCTACTATCAAGCAATTGGCAGATATTTTCACGAAACCTTTAGTTAAAGAGCAATTTACATTTATCAGAATGGAATTGAGAATGGTAAATCTCAATGGGTTGTAAGATTCTTAAACTTAATTGAATTACATTTTGAATCTTTTACTAACTTTAGCTTTAGAGTTTGTTTAAGTTGTTTTTATAGAATTTAATCTTTCAATCCTAACATCTTTGGTATAGATCAAGGTAAATCTTAAGGAGAGAGGGTAGAAGATCAGGTATAATTTGTTTAAGAGATTGGTTATTAGTGTTGGAGAATGTTTCTTGTAAGTTTATATGCCATATCTTGCGTTAAATTGCTTGATTCTAGGGTATTCTCAATGTGTTTGCATATTCATGTGTGAAACATGCTTACTCACTTGCTTGAAATAGCACTTATGATTTCTTCACTTTAGAATTGTGCTAAATCACGTGTGAAGATGTTAGTTCTGCTTGCATGAAATAGCACATAGTGAATCATTCTTCTTAAGTTGTGCTAAATCACACATGATGAAAAAAGTTCACTTGCTTGAAATGTCTTCTTCAGAGCATTGTATTTTGGCTTGGTCATTTCATGCATGAAGACACTTTATAACCACACATGATTCTACCTGTATTAAATGTGCAAAATTTAAGTGTTATCCCACTAGCTAGATCACGTGTGAAACTACCATGTCACAAGCGAGATATAGCATTTAGTCTGAAATAGGTGCTAAATCACGTGTGAAACCATTTTCTCCTCACGCATGATTCTACACTATCTATATATACCTTCCTTGTCTGCCTTTCATTTTCACACGTGAATCAACGTTCGTTTTTGTAGCTATTATACTTTCTCTCAATCTTAACTACTTCCTTGAATCTTCTCTAGCCATTTTGGAATTTGAATTACTTTACCCACTTCTTCTAATCATCTCTTCATCCCTCACTTCATTCAATTTCATCTCTTTCTATGACATAAATTTATCTCTTCTCTTAAAATCTCTATGATAGAAAGAATAAAGAAGATTGGAAAGAGAAATAGTAAGGAGGTAACAAGGAAGAAGAAATTCACTAAAGCATTGATTGGAGAAGTAAATAAATCACTTTCTCGATCATCCAAGAGGCTTAGAGCTCTAAGAAAATCTAAGGAGCTTGCTTCAACATAAGAGCCTGCATTAACTAATCAACAAGAAGAAGCTCTAATCATACTTTACTGAGAATTGTCTTAAGATGGTAGCAACATTTCTCCAAGTGAAGTCTCAGAGGCAAGTATCTAAGAAGGAAAGCTTTTAAGCTTTGAGCATCGGTCAAGACTCAATCAATACTTCTCTTCTGTTGTGGTGGTTAATAGTCACTACATCAAATATGATTCTTTTATTAAATCTCATAACTTTGATATAGATGAATATTTGAGTGACTATAAAGGATTATTGGAACTTGATCTTTGTTACTCAGCTGAAGTGGTGAAGGCCTTCTATGTTAGCTTTGGATAGGACAAACACAAGAAGACCTATAAGGCTAATGTTTGAGGGTGTCTTATGTATTTTACTTTAAGAGCTTGGGACACATACTTGGTCTTGAAACAAGGGGTTTAGAGCTTCAAAAGTTTAATCATCCAAATCAAAGGAATACTCCCAAACTATACATGAATGAACAAAAATATAAGGCTAACATGATGACAGTTGATGTGCCAGAAGAAGCTTTGAAGCCTGGATTCATCTTCAGACTAACTTTATTCCCATTCAAGCAGCAAATATTAGCATATGTTGTGGCAAGATTCCTTGTTAACAAAAAAACTACTTTCAATACTTATACTGATTTGAGACTAAGTTTTTAACAAGGTTGATCAAGAAGAAAAAGATCAATATGTGCCACTACATATTGACTAAGATGCTGCATGCCTCTAAGGTTAACACTAAGAGGAAGAAGGAATAAAAGAAGGATAAAAACCTTTACTTTGCATCAGTTGTATTTTTCATTCTATAAAGTTGTGTCAAACACACTAAGGAGCAGTGCTAGAGCTAGAAGAATTTGAGGATACTGCTCTCTACAAGATGAAACTTATGCTGGAAAGGAACAATTTTGTTCCAAAAGATGATGACGAGCTCGCTAATCCTATTGCAACAAGGTTGAAAAGGAAATTACTAAAGAAAGCTGCTACTGAAACATCTGAAGCTACTGGAGCTTCTTTATTTCAGTCTTTACCTCATATGCCCACTCTACCTGACATGTTTCATGCTTTCCTTTACAAAATTCTCAATGGAATTGAAGGAAAGCTTGATCAAGCAATGGTGCATCTAAAAAATGACATCAAGGGCTTTGGTGACATTATGCTGTATTTAAATGATTAGTTGGAAAGAATCATGGATCCCCTTGGAATTTTTGAGGCATAAGGAAGGACTATTAGACAAGAAGATGAGGCTAGTCCTTTAAGGTTAAGAGAAGGTTCAGCTCACACAGTAGATTCATCCTCAACCTCTAAAACTCATTCTAATCTACCTCACTCTCCGTTCCATATGCCCTTGCCTATTGATCCTTCCTTTCAAGAACAAGAAAATCTTCTTTCTCAAAGGGACCAAGGGTCATCCATCTATCTTTACCTAGAAAACCAATCTTTAGATTCAACTCAACCTATTGACTTCTAGCTAGAATATTAAAGCCATCAACGTACCTTAAAGCCTATTCATCCATTTAATGGCATACCACTCCATCGTATTCCATTTCCATTAAAATCCTTATACACAGTTAAAATTATAGAAACACCATCATTTGAGGAGCTCTTTGAAGACATTGATGATATGAGTCTTACTAAACTTATTAGTAAAGTCACTCAAAATGTTAGAGAGCCTGCTACACTCTCATCTGTGCACATGCCAATGACTTCACCTGCCATCTCTTCGGCTTAATTTGTAACCAAAACATTTTAGAGGAAGAAATCTATCACCAAACATAGACAAACTAAGCCTTCACTTTGCCAAACTATTGAGAAACCCATTATTAAAGAACTTGAGGATCAAGGGCCTAAAATAAGCCTCAGCAACATCAAACTTCTCTACCTCCTAAAGGACAATTTGAAGATGCTGATCAAGAATGTCCTCTGCCTTTTCCTCAAGCTATTGATGGCTTAGTTGAAGCATTAGATCCTATTCACTTATAGATCTAAATGATGCTTCCACATAGGCAATGGTTCTGTCAACTCCTACCTTCAACCCATATTCTATGTCTGATAGAGAAATCCTGGAAGCCCATCTCAAATATTGTGTTTCCTCTCTTTTAGGAAGGCCTGCATCTTTGTGATGATGCCAAAAGGGAGAAGCTATGTAGAGAGATAGGCTAGGATTTAGGGGGAGCTATTTAAATTAGCTTTATAAGAAAAAATCTTTTTGTCTAGCTTTTTTTCATTGATAATATATTATGCTATGACTTGTAATATATTTGTTATCAATAATATTTTAATGTTTTTCATTCATGTGTTTAATCTTTTTACTTCGAGTTGAATATTTCTGCACTTTCACGTATTAATTCTTTCATATTAATTTAAGGGGAGTTTTATATTAAATAGAACTAAGAATCTTGATCTTAAGGTTTTATCATCATTAAAAATGGGGAGATTGTTAGATCATGTGTTTTGATGATTACAAAACCAAGAGAAGAGTATTTATTGTGTGTTCAGATGTAAAGAATTATGGATGAAGATAAAACCTTAAGAACATAAAGAATCAAGAGAAGATGAAGAAGTTTAGGTTAAGTTATTTAAATTCTCTTAGATTTAATGTGAAAATTTAGAGAGCTCAATAACTTTTTGTAATCATTAAATGAATGCATCATTTGTCTCATTTATATGCATTAAGACTTATTTAAGTGTGTTAAAGCTTGCAAACAATGTCTTTCTTGCATATTGAATTTCATCAAAGCTGTTTGCATTGTGAGATGTAGAATTACTTGTGATTTTACAGGTTACTCATACATTTCTGCATGATAGGCATATCGACTATTAGATTAAGCAAGTGTGAAGAAGTAATTTACACATGATTAAGCACTTGTGTTACGTGATGCCTTAAGTTTTAGTTTTGCATGCAAAACCATGCATGAAAGGCTTTATTATCCATACAAGTTTTAGCATTTGTGCTCCATTGCATTGTGTCAAATTGCAAAACCATGTGTAAGACTGATGGTAGCTACGCTTGATTTGTCATTTAGTGCACAATCACATTTTACTTTGTTAAGTCTTAAGTCCTCTCAAGTTAAGCTAAAATTATTCACATGTATGATCATTGATTCGTAAATCTATATCTCTTAATCATGTAAAATCTTGCTTAAGTTATGTGAAGTTCCACGCGTGAAAATGCACCAGACAGGTTTGTGCTTTAGTACTTGCAATTTCACATGTGATAGCTTTCTAGTCCCGCGCAAGTTTTGATTATGTAGAATAGCTTTAGCATTCTACCAACCATTTCACGTGTGAGAGAGAAAAGGTTCCACACATGATTTGTCACGCAGAATTGATAATAGTTTCTTATGTGCAAAAGCATGTGCGAGAGTTAATGGCACACTCACAAATTTTAGCACTTTAAGATGTGAGAATATTTATAAGTGCAAAACCACGTGAGAGCAATTATAACATTCCGAAATTTTAAGACACAGATTTATTAAAAAAATAAAATAAAATATTTATAATTAAATTAAAATTTAAAATAATTTGAAAGAGGTCCAGAGTTTGAATTTTACTAAGCAAAAGTTAGGTTTTATTTTATTTTTAACTATGAAAAAAATTACCAAAGTTGACTCAGGCTTTTGTGCTATAATAAAAAATGTTAGGCTATTTTTTGTAACTCTCTCCAAAGTCTTATATCAGCATTTTAAAGAGGAAATAGAATGCAAAAATGAAATTAGAAGCAAGAAAACAAAAAGGAAAGAAATACATGAGAGAATGAGAGGAAGAAGAGAGGAGAAAGAGAGGGAGTTAGGCTTAGATCTAGGAGGCTTTGCGACCATTGCGAGCTCAGCTACACAATAGGCAAACTCCCTACTTCAATCTTCTTCCTTCCCTCTTGATTTTCTTAAATTTTTGGAATAGAAAATTTTTAGATTTTGATCTCAAAGGCTTTATTCTTGTAAGCTTTTTTTTCATTGGATCCTAGGGAGGATGTTTTGAGTTTCTATATAGTGATCTATTATTTTAAGTAGATAATTGGATGAAAAGAGATGTTTCAGGCACAAATTAAACCTTGAGAGATTGGGTTTTTCTTCTCAATGGTTTAAGCCTATTGATTTAGTTATAATTTTTCTATTTGAACCCAATAAGATTTAAATTAAGGTTTGGTTTTTATTATAAGGGCTAACGGTGAAAGTTGGTGACACTAAATAAAGGTTTTTAATTGATTAAAAATTATATGAATTGAAAATTAGCTAGTGATGGCTAATAAATGATTTTGGTAGTTAAGTGATACTATGTGAATGGTTGGTTTAATATATGGACCATTAGGATAGACTATGACTCATTGACCCTAAGTTGTGTGGTATAAGTTATAGTCTTCATTAATGCTATTTGTCATAATAAGTGATATAGATCACTTATATGTTGTAGGAATTGTGGTGAAACTTATTGAGAAGTTAACGAACAAGCCAACTCCTATTTTGTACAAGAGGAAACCCTTTTGGTACCAAAGGGTTGAGGTAACAGGGGAATTTATATTTCTTATTATTTTATTTTAGCTATTTTTGAATAAATATTACTAGCTATCATGCATTACATGTTTTAAAAGATTAAATGTTCTTTATAAGGGGTTATGGGGTATTATTTTGATTATAGTGCAAATATGTTTTTCTAATTGTTTAACAACAATGTTTTTTACGAAACAAGATTTGTTTGCATGTATTGTAATCATAAAGAATAGAAGTTCACTTAAGGAAGTGTAACTAAGTAAGGTACCTTAGATAGGCTAAGGAACTGTTTAAGAGAGATTTATAAATGTTATACTACCTTAAAGTGTTGAAGAAGTCAATACTTGGGAAAGGTAGACACGAATAAAAGACATGATCTTGGTGAGAGTTCACCAATGAGAAGGTGTCGACTTGTGATATTCTATGGCACACTGCCAGTACTCAATATTGCCTTACATATTGTGGGCTTAGTGCACTAAAGTGGTTAGTGTATTGAGTGTTCGACACCTCTTAGTGGGAGAGGGAATCCAACATATGAAGTGTGAGGTTGAGTGCCTAGGCCAAGATAGCCCTCACATGGAGAGTAAGTCGGGCTGGCTCTGGGAGGGAGTTAGCTTTAACTACTCAGGATTCACGTCAAAGGGGCATAGGCAGTTCAGTGAATTAGATCATGCCTTAGATTATGTTTTGTGCTTGTGGAGCTATAAGTGGGTATAAGGTTTACCTGTGAGTTAAAGAGTGCCAAGGGGTATTCTGTTGGTCATGAAAGGCCATACCGGCCTATGTCATGCATTCATGCATTTTAAATGGTTAAATTATATACTATGTTGAATTTATTATTCGTTTATTCGATTATGGCTTACTTTGTAATAATCAATGTAGATTTCTCTGTTATTGAGACTGTGGTTGTCTCACCCCTTTCTTTTCAATATTTTAGGTTCAGGCGAAGGAACCAGTGGAGGACGAGGAAAGGAGCATAGCTAGGGGTTGTTTGTGAATTGTAAAGAACTGAAACCCCTTTCTTTTAATCAAATATATTGTAATATATTTAGAATTAGGGTACCAGTAGGATGTGATTATGTACATATGTGTGAGTATGTGTGGATTGCATGGCTTGTGTATGAATTTTTGTTTGCTTTTAGACTTGTGGCTAAGAACCTTGTCTATGATGTGTGGCTTTGATGGATTTATTTAGTAGACCAAGTTTTCACTACAAGCAAATATTTATTTTGATATATATGTGATTCCATAAATAAACTATGGGCAAACTACAACTTGGATAGAGAAAGTGGGTGTGTGGGCCCCACAAAGATCTCTGAGCCAAGTGAAAATATTTAGTGTGTGTATTTATATGTGTATATGATATTTGGAATTGTTTTTGGCCACTCTTATGTGATTTGTGCATTTTAGAGGTTTAGGGTCCATTTTGAGAAATGGCATCTGGGTGGTTAACTTTTGGTATAAGAGTTTTTCTATCATTTAAATGTTCTATCAAGTGTTTTTAGTCCTATTTGACATGTCCAAAAGTATTCCCATAGGTTTGTAACCATTAGGATGAGATTTGGACAATTTTAAAATGGTTTTTACTAAAAAACTGTACTTTTGCATCCGAGTGTCCAAATCTTAATCTGACTGTTGGATTTCTCTAAAATTTGGGTCACAAGTAAAACCTTTTATAAGCTTCGTGTGAGCTTTGGAATCACATCAATTGGATATCGGATGAAGAAACGGCACACTCTGGAATTTGGTCCAGAGGAGCTGTCATGACAGCAAAAGTGCTGTCATGATAGCAATAGTGACGATGTTGCAACATGCACGAAATTCAATCCATCTGTTAGATCTTTCAAACATTTGGTATGCTAATAGTACTATTTAAAAGTGACATGTGAGCTTTAGAATCACTTCGATTGGAGGTCGGATGATGAAATGATGCACTCTGGAAGTTAGTCCGACTATCGTGACAGCAAAAATGACCAAACTTTTAACATATCTAATTTTTAATCTGATCGTTAGATCTTTTTAAAATTTAGTACACTTATAGTATCCTTTAGATGTGATGTGTGAGCTTTAAAATTACTTCAATTGGGGATCGGATAACAGGACGGCGCCTCCCGGAAGATGGCCTGGAAGGGCTGTCATTGTAGCAATGTAATGCTGTCGTGACAGCATCTTTTCTCCTGCTTTCACCTAGCTTGCTTCTGTGCGCTATAGGTAAAACTTATAAATTATTTATTTAAAAAAGGTTTTAAATATTTATTTTGCAATCATGTATCTACTTAGTGATTTAAATGGTTTGTTTCCTAAGTTGGTTTTAGGATTAACTCCTTAACCACACTTAGTTTATTTGAATTGTGTGATTTTTGAATAACACTCAGGGGAAGTGTTACATTTAGTATCAGTTTTAGGTTTATGATTCCTCTTTCCTACTTGGCACCTTAAATACATTACTCTTATGCTCTTTCCCTTCTACCAATAACCTGGACTAATATTGTTTTTCTTTCTCTGGCTTGTTCCTTTAGGAAGGGAGAAAGGTCCGTACGCTTGTGGTTGTACGCCTTTCAGTTATATATGGCTCGAAGGGGAAGAGGTAGATTGAGGAATGACGAACGACCACTACCTCTACCTCCTCTGCCTCTGCCTTCGCCTCCACTACCACCACTGGGGACGGATCCGGTCATGGCTAGGCTGCTTGAAGTGATGGTACATATACAGCAAAATCTTAGAGGTCGTGCTATTCCAGATCAGCATGTTGACCCAGGTGCTGAGCAGGGATCTTCTAGTGCTGTGGGAGCTTATGGACTGGTTGCTGATAACCGAGAGGATGACATATCTGGACCTTGGAAGGAATTCTCTCGCTTTAACTTGGCCATATATGATGGTAGTAGGCTTGATGGGAAAGTTGAGTAGTGGTTGGATCAGATGAAGTAGTTATTACTGTAGTGAGGTGTGCATCTAAGTAGAGGGTTATCTTGGCTACGATGCAGCTTGTTGGTAAAGCCAAGCATTGGTGGGATTCTGTTAAGCCCACAGATGTAAGATCTATGACTTGGGCTGAATTTAAGGAAAGATTTTATGATTTTTACTTTCCACCAGCTTTTAAAGACGAGAAAGAGGCAGAGTTTCATGCGTTTCAATAGGGGGACTTAGACGAGGAGACTTTTATGAGAAAATTCAATCAGCTGTCTAAGTTCTCAACATATCTGAAGGCTTATAATGATAGCAAGTGGAAAGCAAAGAGGTTATTGGAAAAGATGAGGCTAAATTACCGCCAACAGCTGTCTTTGTTGGGCGAGGCAATATATGATGAGATGTGCAATCGTGTAAGGATTGCCGCTCGCCGAGGCCAAGGCATAGAGAGTAGTTGGAGTAGGGATATACCAGGTTGATTTTCTTCTGGGTTGGCTCTTACTGGTGGTGTATCCAAGGGAATGGATTTTAGCTCTGGTTTTTCTTCTGTGGTTCCTTTGGAGCCAGGTCTTCTTCTGCTTCTAGTAATAAGAATTTAAATAGTGGTTCAAGATTTCAAGGTAATCAAGGTGGTAATATGAGATCTGGGGGTTCTCGTTTCTCTGGGAATGCTCCAACACGTTCTTTACAGGCCAGTTAAGCTCTAATTCTGAGCACAGCGAGGTCACCTTGTGATAGATATGTTAGGCTTGCTACAAGTATGGAAAGTTAGGCTATTTAATTCGTGACTGCCCTGATTTGTATGAGAGCTCAGACCGGAGGAACGTGATTCTCGATAGAGTATATACAGTATCTCAGGAGGAGGCTAGGAAGTCATCGAATCTGATTATTGGTATGGTTTCTATCTGTGGCCTTGATTTATTTAAAGCTTTGTTTGATTGTGGTGCGATGCATTCTTTTATTTCTACTGAGCGCTTAGATAGAATGGATATGCCTGTTGACCAGTTGCCCCATGATATAGAAGTTTCCTCTACTTTTGGTTTGGTTGGTTGATCTAGTGTGGTGTGTAGGACTAAGGTGACTTTTAATGGGCGATCAACTTGGGTGAATGTGATCAAATTACCTATGCAAGGGATTGATTCATTGGTGTGGATTAGTTGATAACTTACAGTGCTATCTTAGATTGTGTGGCTAAGACAGTGACTTTAGTAGAAGTACCGGAGGTGATCGAGGAATACCTTGGTCATTCTTGTTTTCTTTCTTCTTTGCAAGCTGAAAGGTTGATTGAGCAGGGTTATGAGGCTTACATGGTAGTGCTCGCTACCCAAGGATCTAAGTTAGGTAAAGTAGATGAAATTGAGGTCGTTAAGGAGTTCCCGAAGGTGTTTTCAGAGGATGTGTCAGGATTACCTCCAGAGCGTGAGGTTGAATTCTCGATTAACCTGGTGCCGGGGACTCAACCAATTTTAAAGGCTCCCTATAGAATGGCTCTTTCAGAGTTAGTTGAGTTGAAGAAGCAGCTTGAGGAGCTGTTAGATAAGGGATTTATTGACCCAGTGTTTCTCCTTAGGGATCCCCTGTCTTATTTGTAAAGAAGGATAGTAGTTTGAGATTGTGTATTGATTACAGACAGTTGAATAAGGTTACGATGAAGAACAAGTACCCACTGCCTCGCATCGATGATCTCTTGGATCAGTTAGTTGGTGCCACCATTTGCTCTAAGCTTGATTTACGTTTAGGGTACCATCAGCTGAGGGTTATGAGAAGGATTTGGCGAAGACAACTTTTAGGACTCGATATGGCCATTATGAGTTTTTGGTTAGGCCATTTAGGCTAACTAATGCGCCTGCAATTTTTATGGACTATATGAACTACATCTTTTGGCCATTCTTGGATCAGTTTGTGGTGGTTTTGATTGATGATATATTGATCTACTCTAAAGATGAGGAGCAGCATGCCAAACACTTGAGGATTGTCCTAAGGTTTCTGCGAGATCATAAGCTATATGCCAAGCTCAGTAAGTGCGAGTTTTGGATGAGAGAGGTTAAGTTCTTGGGACATATCGTGTCGGCAAATGGTATTGCAGTTGATCCATATGAGGTTAAAGCTGTCTTGCAATGGGAGAGACCGAAATCGATAACAGAGATTCATAGTTTTTTGGGGTTAGCAGGTTACTACCGGTATTTTATCAATGGCTTCTCTCAGATTTCTATACCTTTGACTAGGCTCACAAGGAAGGATAAGCCATTTATCTGGGATGATAGGTGCGAGACAGATTTCTGAAGTTGAAAGAAAGGTTAACTACAGCTCCTGTGTTGGTGATTCTGGATCCTTAAAAGCCCTATGATTTGTATACTAATGCCTCTCATAAGGGTCTTAGTTATGTTCTAATGCAAGATGAGAGGGCAGTGGCATATGCATCTCGACAACTTAGGTCATATGAGGAGAATTATCTGATGCATGATCTTGAGTTAGCTGTGGTGGTCTTTGCATTGAAGATTTGGCGTCATTATCCTTATAGAACAGAGTTCAGGGTCATGAGCGACTATAAAAGTCTCAAGTACCTGGTGGATCAAAAAGAGCTAAATATGAGATAGAGACGTTGGATGGATTTTTTTAAAGATTATAACTTTGAATTTAAGTATCATATGGGGAAAGCAAATGTGGTAGCAGATGCTCTTAGTCGCAAGACCTTACATGTAGCCTATTTAATAGTTCGGGAGCATAGATTAATGGAGTCTTTAGTTGAGACTTCTCTGGATATGACTGAGTTCTCCTTAAATGGTCTTAAGACTACGGTTATTTCCAATAAATTTTGGAAAGAGATACGAGATGCTCAGATTTAAGATTCAATTTTATTAAAAATAAGTCAAGACATCGAGAATGGTGAGACAATGGACTATTGGTTTAGTGATGATGGGTATGTGGTTTTCAAGAATAGGGTGTATATTCCTAATAATGAGTCTATTCGAAAGAAATTGTTAGATGAGGTGCATCATAGTAGCTACACCCTTCATCCCGGTGCTACTAAGATGTATCATGACATGTGGCATCATTGATGGTGGCCAGGCATGAAAAAGGATGTCATAGAGTATATTAGTAAGTGTTTGACCTGTCAGAAGGTCAAGATAGAGCACCAAAAGCCATCGAGGTTGTTACAGCCTTTGGAGAATCCTAAATGGAAAAGGGATAGTATTTCAATGGATTTTGTATCTGGTCTGCCAAGAACCCAGGCTAGTTTTGACTCTATCTAAGTAATTATAGATCGTTTGACTAAGTCAGTACATTTCTTACCAGTCAAGACCACTTATACAATTGATAGGTATGCTGAGATTTACATTAAGGAGATTGTGTGACTACATGGGGTACCGAGGGATATTGTTTCAGAACGTAATCCTCAGTGTACATCAAATTTATGGCAAGCTATGCAAAAGGCTATAGGCACGATCTGAAGTTCAGTACATCCTATCATCCATAAATGGATGGACAAACCGAGTGGACGATCCAGACATTAAAGATATGTTGAGGTTGTGTGCACTAGAGCTTCAGGGAAGCTAGGATAAGCATTTGCCTCTGGTAGAGTTTACTTATAATAATAGTTATCATGCCAATATTCAGATGGCTCCTTATGAAGCATTGTATGGAAGACGGTGCAGATCACCTCTCTGTTGGTATGAGTTGAGTGAGAGGACAATGATGGGACTGGATGTGGTAGATGAGACCATGGAAAAAATCAAATTTATCCAACAAAAGCTTCTTACGACATAGAGTAGATAGCAAAGTTATGCAAATAATCGTTGTAAGGACCTATCTTTTAAGGTTGGGGATCATGTGTTTCTCAAGGTTTCCCTATTGACGGGTGTTGGATGCTCAATTCAGGCTAAGAAGTTGTCTCCTCTATATATGGCTCCTTTGAAGTTTTGAAGAAAGTTGGGCCGATAGCTTATCAGTTGGCATTGCCGCCTCAGTTAGTGGGTTTACAATGTGTTTCCTGTGTCACAGCTGAAGTAGTACCAGCTAGACCCGTCGCATGTGATAGTACCTGAGGAGGTTGAAATTCAAGAGAATTTAACCTACCGGACTGAACCAAATCGTATTGTGGATGCTAAGGATAAGCAGCTTAGAAATAAGACAATCCGGTTGGTAAAAGTGATTTGGAAAGGGACAGCTTCGAGAGATGCAACCTGGGAGATTGAGGATCAAATGAAGAAGGAGTATCCACAGTTGTTTCCCAAGGTATGTTTCTCTCTTTGATTCAAGAATTAGCTTAGATTTTGGGGATAAAATCCTTTTTAAAGGAGGGGAGAATGTAACATCCTGAAATTTTAAGACTTAAATTTATTAAAAAAATAAAATAAAATATTTATAATTAAATTAAAATTTAGAATAATTTGATAGAGGTCCAGAGTTTGAATTTTACTAAGCAAAGGTTAGGTTTTATTTTATTTTTAATTATGGGAAAAATTACTAAGTTGACTCGGGTTTTTGTGCTATAATAAAAAATGTTGGGCCCTTTCTTGTAACTTTCCCCAAAGTCTTATAACAGCATTTTAAAGAGGAAATAGAACGCATAAATGAAATTAGAAGCAGGAAAACAAAAAGGAAAGAAACACATGAGAGAGTGAGAGGAAGAAAAGAGGAGAAAGAAAGGGAGTTAGGCTTAGATCTAGGAGGCTTTGCGACTATTACGAGCTTAACTACATAATAGCTAAACTCCCTACTTCAATCCTCTTCCTTCCTTCTTAATTTTCTTAAAATTTTAGAAGGGAAAATTTTTAAATTTTAATTCCAAAGGCTTTATTCTTGTAAGCTTTTGTTTCTTTGGATCCTAGGGAGGATGTTTTGAGTTTCTATATAGTGATCTATTATTTTGAGTGGATAATTGGATGAAAAGAGGTGTTTTAGACACAAATTAAACCTTGAGAGATTGGGTTTTTCTCCTCAATGGTTTAAGCCTATTGATTTAGTTATAGTTTTGCTATTTAAGCCCAATAAGATTTAAATTAAGGTTTGGTTTTGATTATAAGGGCTAACGGTGAAAGTTGGTGACACTAAGTGAAGATGTTTAATTGATTAAAAATTATATGAATTGAAAATTAGCCCAGTGATGGCTAATAAATGATTTTGGTGGTTAAGTGATACTATATGAATGGTTAATTTAGTATATGGACCATTACGATGGATTATGACTCATTCACCCAAGTTGTGTAGTATGAGTTATAGTCTTCATTAATGCTATTTGTCATGATAAGTGATATAGATCACTTATATGTGTAGGAATTGATGGCAAAACTTATTGAGAAGTCAAGGAACAAGCCAACTCCTATTTTGTACAAGAGGAAACCCTTTTGGTACCAAAAGGTTGAGGTAACAGGAGAATTTATATTTCTTATTACTTTATTTTAGCTATTTTAGAATAAATATTACTAGCTATCATGCATTACATGTTTTAAAAGATTAAATGTGCTTTATAAGGGGTTATGGGGTATTACTTTGATTATAATGCAAATATGTTTTTTCTAATTATTTAATAACAATGTTTTTATGGAAATAAGAATTGTTTGCATGTATTGTAATCATAAAGAATAGAAGTTGCACTTAAGGAAGTGTAACTAAGTAAGGTATCTTAGGCTAAGGAACCATTTAAGGGAGATTTATAAATGTTATACTACTTTAGAGTATTGAAGTAGTCAATACTCTGGGAAGGTAAACACGAATAAAAGGCATGATCTCGGTAGGAGTTCACCAATGAGAAGGTGTGGACTTTTGATATTCTATGGCACACTGCCAGTACTCAGTGTTGCCTTACATATTGTGGGCTTAGTGCACTAAAGTGGTTAGTGTATTGAGTGTTTGACACCTTTCAGTGGGAGAGGGAATCTAACATATGAAGTGTGAGGTTGAGTGCCTAGGCCAAAGTAGCCCTCACATGAAAAGTAAGTCAGGCTGGCTTTAGGAGGGAGTTAGCTTTGACTGCTCAGGATTCACGTCAAAGGGGCATAGGCTGTTCGATGGATTAAATGATGCCTTAGATTATGTTTTGTGCCTGTCGAGGTACACGTGGGTATAAGGTTTACCTGTGTGTTAAAGAGTGCCAGGGGGCATTCTGTTGGTCATGAAAGGCTATACCGGTCTATGTCATACATTCGTGCATTTTAAATGGTTAAATTATATACTATGTTGAATTTATTATTTGTTTATTCAATTATGGCTTATTTTGTAATAATCAATGTAGATTTCTCTGTTACTAAGACTGTGGTTGTCTCACCACTTTCTTTTCAATATTTCTAGGTCCAGGCGAAGGAACCAGTGGAAGACGGGGAAAGGAGCATAGCTAGGGGTTGTTTGTAAATTATAAAGAACTATAACCCCTTTCTTTTGAGAAAATCTATTGTAATGTATTTAGAATTAGGATGCCAGTAGGATGTGATTATGTATATATGTGTGAGTATGTGTGGATTGTATAGCTTGTGTATGAATTTAAATGGTTTGTTTCCTAAATTGGTTTTAGGATTAACTCCTTAACCACATTTAGTTTATTTAAATTGTGTGATTTTTGGATAACATTTGGGGTAAGTGTTACATCAATGAGGTACCATACAAGTTTTAGATTGGATGCTTATTCAGAAGAATAAAACTACACGTGAAAGGTCAAGGTGGTCACGCATGATTTATCACATATACTTTTCTGGAACGACTCTAGTGCAAATTCACATGTGATTATACTAGTCACTAATAAGAAACTGCACCAACAGATAGAATCATTGTTTCAATGGTCTGTTAACTTCTAAAAACTATATAAGTGATTCATTTTAAACCAGAACATGGACTAATGATCCTTAAGCAAACAAATTATCATTTGTGCATTTAAATAGCTTTCAAATTGTACTTTTATAATCTTGCATTCATTCATCATTTTTAAAAAGAATAGTAAAAAGATCACATAAGTTGATAAGCTTTCAATTGTAATTTTATCTACTCATTAAGAGATTTTTCTGCTAAAGCTTATTTCTTTCATCAGAATTCTTAAAAAGGTATATTAAGTGTTTGTAACAACTTGCTGGATTGCAGTAAGGTTTGTTGAGTGAATCAAGATAAGTTTAGTTTGGAGAGTTGTACTATTGTGGCAAGCACCCATTGAAGCTTGTAAACTTAATTGAAAATATCAAGTGTGATCTTGAGGACTAGACATAGGCTAAGTTTGTGGCTGAACTAGTATAAATCTCGTGTGTTTCTTTTTCATCCTTCACACTTCAGTTTTTCACTCTTTCAAGTGTGTTCAAAAAAATTTTAAGTGTTACCCAATTCACCCCCCACTTGGGTACTAGCCTATCTTAACAATGATTTATATAAAATGAAATTTAAATTGAATATATGATATATGTTATATTTAAATACATATTTTCTATACTTTGATATAGTTATATGTGATAGTCGATTATAATGAGTTACTTTGTTATTGAGATTTTTATCTCACTCTCGTGGTTACATTTTTATAGGACAAAGCAGTGATCAAGGCAAGGGAAAAGAGTCATGACCGGCTTAGACTTGTTATAGCCATATGTACTCGAAGTCTGTGTAATGAACTAAAACTCTTGTAGATAATATGTATATAAGTTGCCATAAGGGTTGTATGCATGACTAAGTTGTGATTGATGGAAATTTGTAGTGCTTTTTGTGAATCTTAGCCTTTATGTATGAATATGTAATGGAAATGAGTAATTGGGGCTAAGATTGTACTTGTAAATATGTTGTGAATATGTAAAGTGGTGATAATGTGGTGAAAAAGGTCAAGTGAGCCATTTTGAGCAAACTGGTGAAAATTTATGTTTTATGGAAATTGGCTATTAAACAGCCAAATTTTGATATGTGGATAAATTTGTGATATATTATGGTCAATCAGTTTGTTAGGTCTTTTTAGACTTAATTCAAGGCCTAGAATGGTCTAATGAGAGTAAGGGATCAATTTAAGTGCTTGGGCACATGAAATTTTCAGAAAAAGTAACATTTTGCACCCGAGTATCTAAATTTTAATCAGACTATTAGATCATGTCCAAATTATCTCATTAGTTAGCTTATGAGTTAAGCTATGTATGGGCATTTGAATAACTCTGATTGAATGTTGTATGTGAAAATGGTATATATCAAAGTTCATCATTTGTGCTATCAAATGACAGTAATAAATAAGACTTATGCGCCATGGTGCATGGACCAAAAATTGTTTTAATAGGTCATGAAATTTTATGAGAGCTTAGAAGGGAAAGGAAGAAAAGTATGAAAGGGAGAAGAGAGGAAGCAAGGGTTAGTTAGGGTAAGCATTTTCAGAGCATTGGAAGGCACTTTCGATTAGTAACTTATTGGGTAAGCTTTGTACAACCCTTACCTCTAATTCTACTACAATTTCTCTTAATATAAGTTATAGAGAAATTGAATCAGTGAAATTTAAGGGATTTGTTTCTTACCTCATAGTAATGAAAAGGTTCATAGGAGTTAAATTAGAGCTTTATGATTGGTCTGGAGTTGAATAATGGAACGTTAAACCTGTAGGCTCAATTTGGCCCTAATTCTATAAAAATTGGGGGTGAAATTATGTTTGAGTAAAATGGAATTGTTAGAAGTGATCGAAAGTGATAATTGAGGGTTGATTAACATAAAATGGATAAATGGAAGTGAGTGAATGGTTAGAGGTGGTTTATAGTAATAAATAAGTATTTTTGGTCAATTGGATGAATTAATTGATTGTGCCAATTGTGTGTAGATTGGCGTGGTTTCATTCAGTTGAGATAGGAAGTTTGTAACAAGCTGGTAATTGAAATCCATGGGTAACCTTTCTTGTGACAGAAGGGTTGAGATAAGCAAATAACTTTCTCTATTTGATTATTTGGTGTAACTGTTGAAAGTATGGCTAGTAATGCATGAAAATGTTTTGTTATAAGCATAGTTGTCATATAAATGTTTATGCACGAAATTGGTTTCCAAAGAAAGGGATTTTATAGATTGCATGCTTCAGAATATATATTGAGGTTATCTACATGTATGGCTTGTATATGTATAAAGAGGTGATATATGTGGAAGCATGATTCTCCTTAGTACCCGACGGGGTATGGTGTTAGAGAATTTATATCTCCTTAGTGTCTTTCGAGTGTAATGTTGTTGATTATCTCCTTAGTTCTTATTGAGGTGTGGTATTAGAGATTTTGACTCCTTAGTATCGATGTGATGCGGAGTTGGAGTCAACGACATCCCATTGTGTATATTGGGGGAAACCATAGTCTGAAAGTGAGATAGAACACCTTTAGCAGGGTAAATCTACCACTGAAGGTAAGCTCAAGGATGATGAGAGTGTATATTGGTCTAAGGAGAGCCTATGGTTTTTAATTAGGGTGATTTTAAGGTTCGATTGGTAATGATCATGCTTTATGTTAGAAAAGTGGTTAAATGTGTTATATTGTTGAGATTTAAAGTGAAACATATGTTATATGCTATTTTTAATTGTATATTATGCTTTACTTGCTTATAGTTGCATGTAATAGTTAGTAGTAGAGTTATTCTATTATTGAGATTTTTATATCACCCCATGGATACATTTTTATAGGACCAAGCAACAAGCCGAGTAAGGGAAAAGAGTCTAGACTAGCATAGCGGTTTAGTGGTCGTGGGTATCTCTGAGTTTTGCATAATGAACTAATTTAATGTGAATTTGAGTATATAAGTTGCCATAGGAATTGCATATATGTCTAAGTTGTGATTAGTGAAAATTTGTAGTGATCTTTGTGAATTTTAGCCCTTATGTGTGAATATGTGATGAAATGAGTAATTAAGGCTAACATGTGGTGAATATGTTAGTGGTGATTATGAAGTGAAATTTATGATGAAATTGCCTAGCGAGATAGGTTATGCCAAATTAGAAAAAGTCTATGTTTGTTGAAATGGGCTGTTGAATGGCCAAATTGTGATATTTGTGTATGTTTGTTATATAACTTGATCATCAAGTGTATTAGGTTCTTTAGACTTGGTTCAAGACTAGAATGGTCAATAAGATTAAGGATCGATTTAAGTTCTTAGGTGCGTGCAATTTTTTAAAATGTGACTTTTTCACCTAGGTGTCCAAATTTTGATCAGACTATTAGATTGTATCTAAACTTATCTCATTAGTTAGCTTATGAGCTAAGCTTCGTGTGGGTGCTTGAATCACTTTAATCGGACGTCATATGTGCAAACGGCACATGCCGAAAGTTCATCATTTGAGTTGTCAAATAATAGCTACAGAATTTGGCATGTATGTCATGGCGCATGTCGTCTCATTCCGTAGCACAGGACATAAAGAAGAATAGGGCGTGTGGCTCTATGCCATATGCTACAGTGCATATGCTGTTCGTTATGGCTCATGGCCCAAAATCTGACCATGCTTCTTTATTTTGGTGGCATGCAATGATTGATATGAATGCATATGGTTTATTTTCACTGCATCTTGCTCAAATGGGTTATGATTTTAATGATTTTGTAAATTGAGTCTTAGGCTCAAGCTTTTCAAACAAAGCATTTGATTACTGATCGGTGTTTGTAAAGTGGTGATTTAGTTACTCAGTCCAACATTTTACAAGTCAAAATGCCAATTAACCATCCGAATCTCTAATCCTACTTTAATTTCACTTCATCCTCGATTAACCTCTAAACTTAGGATTAAGAATTCAAGATGTTACAATGATAGACCTAGAATATTGAATGTTTCACAAGGTTTCCTAGACTAGGGTAGGGGGTCATGGTCTTACTCTATATAAGGCTAAGAAGTCCTGATGATCCAAAATGTAGAGTTTAACTCCACCATGATGGACCTAGGAGACCACCCATACGCGAAGAGGATTACCTAGTCTGAGTAGTGTTATGGTGGGCCTTATTCTTTATGACTGGAAGCCCTGGTCTGAGCATAAAGATTACTCCGCTAGGTGGAACTAGGAATATATTACATGAGCATAATGAGATTGAATTTCTATATATGCATATGATATTTTTTTTTACTGATACATATGCTACTTTATCGCTTGTTTATGATTTTGCTTACTAACTGGTAATTGGGATTACCTCTGAGTTATTAGGACGTATGTCTCACTCTGTTACTCTCGAACATAAGTAAAGAAAGCACGAGAAGGCCAAGAAAGAAGCAAGCAAAAAGTAGTTTCATTTGGTAGTAGTATGACTACCATTGAATGAAATAAATGTATAAATTTGTTTATAGAGTTTGAGTTACTAACTAGGATGCATAAGTGAATGTGTATATAAATCATGTTGTTAATCTTGCTTGTATATGTATATAATGTTGCATCTCGTTGAGGGTACCCCAGTGAGAGGGTATGTTGGCAGGCCTAGATGCTAAACAAGCAAGTATATGTTATATGCAACTTGTTGTACTTATTTATATGTGAATTGATATGATGATTATGTATTGATTGGGAGTTATGTTGTTATATGAAAACTTAACACAAATGGTGAGGTGGATCCCCATTTGGAAGAGTCAAGTATGTTGTGATTCCCAACTATATGATGAGGCGAAGCTCCATATGTAAGAGTCAGAGGGTTAAAAGTAGAACAAATCTAATTATATGTATGTGAATATGTGTTGTATGTGTATTCCTCATATAAGTCCACAATTTTGTAATGTGGCATTGAAAGGCTAAAATGGGCAATTGATGTGGTATATGTGGTATGAGGTGTCAATTAGGTGTATATGGTCTTTTGAACTTGGTTTAAGACTTAAAATGATCTAATGGAATAAGGAATGAGAATTGAATACTGAAAATGCAAGTTTTTAAAAGAAAAGTGACTTTTTACACCCAAATGTTCAATTTTAGATCAGACTGTTAGATCGAGTCCAAACTTATTCTATTAGCTAGTATATGTTATAAATTTCATGTAGGTGCTTGAATCACTCCAATCAAAAGTTTGATGTGGAAATGGTGTACTGTGAAAGTTCATCTTTTGAGCCATCATATGATAACAGAAATTGCTATCATATTTATTGTGACGCACGATGTGCATGCCGCAACGTATGACATAGTTAAAAACAAAGCATGTCGTTCTGTACCACATGCCATAGCGCATAGCCGCTTTTTCAAAATAGAATGTTATACCTTATTGAGTCTTGTGAATGTGTTTATGCTACGACTAACCTTCTTATTTGAATATATGTTTTAAGAAGTCGAGATCTCGCTACTTGAAAACAAATAAAGGGCTATTATTCTAATATTATTATGTTGCTACTTTTTGATTGTATGATTAGGGATGGTAAAGCTTGGTTTGAGCTAGGACTTTACACGCTATGATACACGATACAGCACAGGCATAAAACACAAAATTTTTAGAAATAGTCAATTTTCCTAGGGGAAAGCTTAGAACTCGAAAAAGGAAGATTTAGGCATTGCTAGGGCTTTAATTTGGGAGGATTTTAAAGCTAAACTGGGCCTTCAAACTCTTGAGTAAGTTTCTCACCTTTCTCTTTTACCTCCATATCTTATTTTCATTGGCTTTGGGAAGTGGGAAATTTTTGCTCTTAATGGATTAAGCTACTAGTCTATGTTTTAAAGATTTCTATTGACTTTAAAGGTTTGATTTGAGTTTTTTAACCTTAGATAAGTTGTAATATGAAGCTTAGTTGTTGTTTGGTGAAGGTTGGATTAAGCCCTAGCTTAATTGTTGTGTTTTAAATTGTGACAAGTTTAGATATCAATTGTTATGTTGTGATAAGAGTTAGAAGGAAGCTTTAGGGAATTGTGTGAACTAGTTATAACCTTAACTAGTCTCTTTATTGAAAATATGAGTGAGAAGTGGGAGAATTGAGATAATATTGGTAGCTAATAGTGCTTGTATTAATTAAAAATTAATATATAGTACTTTTTGTTATAGATTGTGGTGTGAGAAAACTTGCTTTGACATAAGAGGAGGTTTAGTACCACAAGTAACCGTTTTAGTAATAAAAGGGCTGAGGTAACTAGATAATTTACATTATTTATTACCTTGTACAAGTTGTTCTCAAGTTGTTCTAGTATGATTTGTTATGTATATATGTATAAATTTTGTAAAAGTTAAGTATTTTAGAAAATGAGTGGAGTATTGATTTGTAAAATGTCATGTTTTTTTAAGAATGTGGTAAGATTCATTATATTGGTTTAGAAGATAGTTTATGTATGGTCAAATGGAGATATGTAGTGAAATGTGGCATATTAGAGGGTAGGATGTCACCCTAATAGAGTTATAGGAGATTAAGTCCATATGACACCGCTGGCATCTTAGGATGCGAAGTACAACTTATATTTATCCTTAATACCCAAAAAGGGTGTGGTATTGGAGAGTTATTCTCCTAAGTACCTAAAAGGTGTTTAGTTGGAGACTATATTCCTTAGCATTCATAGGATGCAATGTTGGAGTAACAACCCCTAATTACTAGTAATAAGGGGAATTTGTAGTCTAGAAGTGGTTTAGGATGCCTTGGCCAGGTAGTCTTATCATGGATGGTGAGCTTGGGGGCCATACATGTGGTTTGGTTTTGTGAAGTAGCCTATTGGTCATTTTAGGACAAAATGACTATTTTGTCCCTATTATCTTGTATGGTTATATGTTGTGCTATTTCTATTCTTCTTGTGATTTGAAAGGTCTATAGTTTGGGCTTAAACATTTTTTGAAGGGTTTATGGGATCTCAAATGTTTTCAAAGTTTTATAAACTAATTTAAACCCTTCTTTCATTAAGATAAATTTAGGGTTCAGATAACTCCTAAATTTCCTTTGTGTGATGTAAATGTGGTTGTGTTAGTAATGTTAAGGCAGACATTATAGTTGGCATATTTGATTATAGTTTGCTTGTCCATTGTGTTTGGAGGATGGCATATGTGAGCACGCATGCTTGGGATCACTACACTACTGCAAAAAAACACAATTTACACCCCTCAATTTACATCACTTTTTTAATAAAGTGACATAAAAAATAAAGGCAGTGGCAATCTGTAAATAAGTGCTCAGTGGTTAGAAATATCCACGTCACTTTTAATAAAAAGTGATGTAAAAAATAATATTTATGTCATTTTTTAATTTAGGATATGGATATTTAAAAATAAATTACGTTAATTTATGTATCTTATTTTTAAAAGTAGACATAGAAACTAATCCACGTCTCTTTTTAATAAAAGAGATGTGGATTTAATAGTTTATAATAATTAATATTTAAATAATCAACATTCCTTTTATTAACAAATAGACGTGGATTACATGAGTGAAATCCAAAAAGTTGTAATATAAAAAATCCACGTCTATTTTCTTGAACAAAGGACAAGGATTTTATACTAAAAATTTTTAATGTAATTTTAAGCTTATCTACATCCTTTTTTTGACTAAATGGGATATATATTTATGTATAAATTTTAAAATGAAATTATCTACGTGGCTTTTATATAAAAAAGGATGTGGAATTTATTTTTAAAAATTGTAATAATTAGAAGCTAATCCACATCACTTTTTACGTAAAAAGGGACGTGGATTTGAGTTTAAAAAATTATAATCAGATTGACAGTTAAAAAAATATTATCATTAGACTAATAATTTTAGAATAAAAAATTATTATAATAAAATTTTTTTAATTAAATTGATATTATCTATTAACTTAATCAAGTCACTTTTTTATTAAAAGTGATGTGATATATATAATTTGCATTTTTTTTGCAAACTCTCATAATATTCATGTCTCTTTTTAAGAAAAAGAAACATGGATAATCTAGTAGGTTTCAACTCAAAATTTTAATTACTTTTAATTTTAATTTTTTTTAGAAAACCTCGCAATATCCACATCTCTTTTTAATAAAAAGAGACGTAGATAATCCAGTATTTTAATTTCTTTTAATTTTTTTTGAAAAATCTCATAATATTCACATCTCTTTTTTAGAAAAAGAGACGTAGATAATCTAGTACAAATCTCAGCTCCAGCTCAGAATGTTAATTTCTTTTAATTTTATTTTTTTTGAAAAATCTTGTAATATCCATGTTTCTTTTTCAGAAAAAGAGATGTGAATAATCCAATAGAAATCTCAGCTCTAGCTCAAAATTTTAATTTCTTCTAATTTAATTTTTTTTTCAAAAATCTTTGAGAAATAATTTTTTTGTGGTAATATCCATGTCTCTTTTTTTAAAAAGAGAGATGTGGAAGAGCATTTAAAACCTCTGTCTCTCACCCAAGAATCTCAGTCTAAAAAGCTCTAGTTAGCTCAAAGACAGAAGCCTCCAGCTCTCAAATCAACGGCAGCCCATAGCTCATCTTGCTCATCACATGAAACCCCAGCTCCCCCTTCAGCTCATTCCTTCCTCGTCTAGTAAAACCCGTAGCTCAACTCCCCCCAAGCTCAGCACCCATAGCTCCTCTCCTGAAGCTTAGCTCCTCCTTCAGCTCGTCACCTTCCTCATCTTGTAAAACCCATAGCTCATCTCCCCTAAAGCTCAGCACCTATAGCTCATCTCCTGAAGCTCAGCTCCCCCTTTAGCTTGTCTCCTTCCTTATCTTGTGAAACCTACAGCTCATCTCCCCCAAAGCTCAGCACCTATAGCTCATCCATTGAAGCTCAGCTCCTTATCATGACCTATAGCTCATCTCTCCCCAAAGCTCGCGGCACCCATAGCTCAAATCCTTTTGGTCCTTAGCTCACCTCAGCCAACATTATCTATTGGTGACCCTCAACTCCTCTGCCTTGCTCATCGTCGCCTCCTCCACCTAGGTAATTTAAAAAAATAATTTTTGCTTATCCCATTTTTTTAATGGCCAGGATATTTTTTTTAGCTCCAACCCATAATTTTTATTTATTGCTTATCCTATTAGAATTTTTTTTTATATCTCTTTTATTCAAAATTAATTTTTTGTATTGTTAGACAATAATTTTTATTATATTGAATTTAAATTTATTAGAAGGATATTTTTATATTATTGCTAGACAATAATTTTTATTATTTTTTTATTGCTCAAGAAATTTTTTTAGCTCCAACCCATAACTTTTATTATATTGCTTATCCCATTAGAATTTTTTTACTAATATCTCCTCTGTTCAAATCTTTATTTTTCTATTATTGCTTTGATTTATTTATTTATTTAGAATAATTGTTTGTGCTTTTAGAATCTTGATATTCTTTGCTAATTTGTGTTGAAGTTATCACAAAATTAAGGTACATGTCTGCATAGTTTTAAAAAATTATTGTGAATTTATTTGGGTGAATTTGAGAAAATTAAGTTTCCTAGCTTTAGAAAATGTTATTTCTAATGCATGATACATGATACATGATTATTTAATATATGCTTAAAGTTTGTGATTATTTGGATTATTTGATACATGGTTATTTGATATACTCTTAAATTTTGTGATAGATGATATATGCTCAAATTTAAGTGTATTTGATCATTTTTATTGGTTAAATTGTTTAATTTATTTTTATTGATATTTGGAGAGGCCCCATTTTTAAGAAGAAACTCTGTCAAAATTTTTCTAAACTTTAACATGTCCATGCAAGTTAGAGAATTGCTAATTTAATGGACTTTGTGATGGTTGATTAGGTAAAATAGAATGGATTGTGATTGGATGAATGATAGGAGAGCAAGTAAGAAATATGAGAATGTTGTGGACCAGTTTCTTGAATTTTCTAGGAGAAATGTTTTTAGTAAAAATGAAAAGTATTGTTGTCCTTGTGTCAACTATATGAATAAGGTTGAGTTGGGTATTGATGAAATAAAAGAGCATTTAATTTGTGATAGGATAAATTTGAGGTGTATAAAATGGGTATGGCAAGGGGAAGCAAGAGCAACTTGTATGTCCTAAAATAAGCCAATTGTGAATGATTAGGATGATAGAATAGAAGACATGATTCGTGATGTTAGGGTGGCATCATTTGCATAATCATATGTGTATGACAACTTACGTAGTGATGCAGAGAAACCCTTGTACCTGGGGTATACTAATTTTATGCTATTGATGGCTGTGTTGTGATTAGTTAACTTAAAGTCAAGAAATAGGTGGACCGATTCAAGTTTTACAAATTTACTTGAGTTCTTGAGTAAAATGCTTCCAACCCATAGTTTGCTTCTAAAATGTATGTATGAGGTAAAGAAAATCTTGTGCTCGATAGGTATAGATTACAAAAGGATACATGCTTGTCCTGATGACTCGATACTATACAAAAATGAGTATCAAGAGCTACATAAGTGTCCAAAATGTGGGACCTCATGTTACAGAGTGAAGAAAGATGATGGTGTTGATAGTGTTGATGGTAATCATGAGATCATAACTAAAGGTCCTCCTGCAAAGGTATTATGAAATCTTCCAATAATACCATGGTTTTAATATTTGTTTGCCAATCCAACAGAAGCAAAGAATTTGAGATGGCATTTTGATGAGAAGATATCTAATGGAAAGCTTCGACACTTGGCTGATTCTCTACAATGGAAGACAATAGATCACCTATTCACTGAATTTAGTAGGGATCTAAGAAACCTTTGACTTGGACTTTGTACGGATGGAATCAACCCATATAGTAATCTTAGTCACAGTGCATGGCTAGTCTTATTGGTTATTTACAATATGTTGATTTTGGCACATAATGTTGATTGTATATGAAACACAAGAACATAACTGTCTTTGATGATTTCGGGACCGAAATAGCTTAGAAATGATATTGATATTCACTTGGCACCTTTGATCGAAGACTTAAAAATGCTATGGGAGGAAGGTGTTGAGGTATTTGATGCTCATAAGCAAGAGCATTTCAAGTTGCGTGCCATGATTTTCACCATAATAAATAATTTTCCTGCACATGGAAACTTGTCAGAATATAGTGTTAAAGGGCATAATGCATGGCCTATATGTGAAGAAGGCATGTACTATTACTAACTTAAGCATGGAAGAAAATAGTCTATATTGGTCATCGAAGATTTCTTAATTGGTATCATCCTTACAGTAGGTTGAAGACGGCTTTTAATGGCTTACAGGAGTATGAAATGGCTCCTAAGGTCTTGATGACAGCATTTTTATCAGCGTGTGAAAAGAATGAATGTTACTTTTGGTAAGTATAAAAAAAATGCAAGTGAGAAGAATTTGTGGAAAAAACGGTCCATTTTTTTAATCTTCCTTATTAGCAAAGTCTAGATATCAGGCATAGTCTTGATGTGATACATGTTGAGAAAAATATATGCAATAGTCTTGTTGGTATGCTTTTGCACATAAGTGGGATGACTAAGGATGGAATAAATGCCAGACTGGACTTAGCTAAAATAGAAACAAGAAAATGCTTGCACGCACAAAGAGAAGAGGGGAAGAGAGCTTATTTGCTACTAGTAGTGCACGCATTATCTAAAGACGAGAAAAGAAGTTTATGTGAATGTTTGCACGATATTAAGGTGCCACAGGGGTGTTCTTTAAATGTTAGGAGACTTGTCTCCATGAATGATTTGAAGTTAATAGGCTTAAAGTCGCATGATTGCCATGTGTTGATGCAACAACTTTTACCCATGGCTATTCAAGGCATTATGAAAGATGATTTTAGACACACTATAATGAGATTGTGTATGTTCTTTAATGCTATTTGTATCAAAATAATTGACACTGATAAGTTAGATCAATTGGAAAATGAGGCTTATATTATTTTGTGCCAATTAGAGATGCACTTTCCTCCAGCATTTTTTGACATCATAATGCATTTAATAGTTCATTTGGTGAGGGAAATAAGGCTTTGTGATCATGTTTATCTAAGGTAGATGTACCCATTTAAATAGTCTATGAAAATCTTAAAAGGATATTCTAATAATCTATACAGACCTGAATTCATCAATTGTTGAACGATATGTGGCTGAAGAGGCTATTGAATTTTGTACTTTATATCTAAAAGGGTTGAAGGCTGTTTGAGTCCTTCAAACTTGACATAAGCGGAGAAGACTTTTTGGTAAGGGAACATGGGGGGTCTAATTGAAAAGCATGTCTCGTGAAGGAGTGTTGCATGCACATCCATATATTTTGGATAACATGAAAGAAGTTTAACCTTATTTGGATGCTCATAAAAAGTTGTTGAAAGACAAGTACCCAAGAAAGAATGAGATGCATCTAGATAATGAGCACAATAACACTTTTAGAAGGTGGTTAAAGGACATGGTTATTAATGAGATCAGTGTGTCCGATACAATAACATGGTTAGATGAGGGATCTCATTTTGAGGTTGCACGTTGGGGTAGATATGATATAAATGGATATTCCTTCTACACAAAAGACTAAGATGATAAAAGTACAGAACAAAATAGTAAAGTAATGGTAGAAGCAGAAGCGATGCATTTTTTCTAGTTTAAAAGATAATAACCCACTATTGGCTTCCATAAACTATTATGGAGTAATTAAAGAGATATGGGAAGTAATGTAAATAAGGTTTACTTTAATGCCATTGAAATAGATAAGGAATTTGGATTTGTTTCAGTTGATCTCGACAGGGTTGGTTCCAAAGATGAGCCCTTCATTTTAGTGACTCAAGCAAAACAAGTGTTCTATATCGCTGCTCCATCAAATAAATAGCATTCTATTATACTACTAGGGAAAAGATAAATTATTGATATAGAGGATAATGACTCAAGTTTCAATCTTGATGAAACCCCATCTTTTACTACAATTCTACCTAAATCAACTGAATTAGATTTGGTCGATGATGAATATGTAGTTAGAGATGATCACTGTGAAGGAATTTGGGAAAATGAATAAAGTATGACCCCAATTAATAAAACAATTACTTTGTTTTTGCTTAATAGTTCATTTATTTAGTTTTATATATTTAATTTAAAAGCAATTACTTAATTGCATCATTTTTCTTTTTTTAATAAGAACATGGAAGGTTCTCGTAGAGATGCTGGTGACAGTCTAGCGCATCTAAAAAAAGAAAGGGTAGAGGTAATATAAAGTTAAAAGAGCTGGCTCTATGTCAAGGTACCATAGAGAGGGTGCATTTGGATTTTCATGATCATAGAACACCACTTGGTCCAAAAGGGGTTAAGTTCATTTGTTATATAGGCCTTATGCTTGATCTAGGGTTGGGATCTTGTATAATAAATGGAACGAAGTACCAGAAGCTACGAAGGACTTGATTTGGAATGACATTTTGGTATGAATATTTTTTTATGTTATTACTTTACTTATATTTGATGTTATTAACTTACTTTACAAATATTATACCTTATAGCTCACTTATGATATCCATCCTACCCCTGAGATAAAGAAATATTGGCTTCATTAAGTATATGATTGGTGGAAAGATTTCAAGTCAACACTTTCTAGGGAATACATTCAAGGAGAGAAGAAGAATGAGAATCCTTGTTTGAAATATAATTTTATTGATCACAAGACTTGGACACAATTTGTGAGGTCATGAGAAGATCCTGAATTTCAAGTAAATTTTAATAGAATCAATCACTGACTTAGTTTATTTATTTTTAAAATCTATATCTAACTTTGTCAAAATTTAATCATAGAAATTAAGTGCACTTAACAAAGAGAGACAATTTAAGAACAAATATCAACATTACTTATCTCGGGGGGGATATCGAAAGCTGGATATGAAGCTTATGGAAGCTAATTTGAAGGAATAGGAGGAAGCTGCGAGATCAGACCCTAGCATTATTATTAATCCCCCTCCTCCTCCTACTGATCACAGAAAATGGAAGGAGGCAAGGATTAAGAAAGGGTAGTATATCACTCCAAAGACTACTAAAGTTGCTGCAAGGATTGTAAATAATTATAGTAAATGAATTAAATTGAAATTTACATTTTATGGTTTTCATTAGTTGTATATTATAGGATTCACTTAAGGAAAAATCTTCCCAAGGTCCATTTCAATCTACTGAAAGAATGGACATCTTAGTGACAGCAATTAGAACTCTAGATTATACTGGTCATGTTAGAGCGATAGGAAAAGGAGTTAGTTTGAGGCAGTACTTTAGTCTAACACCATAAAGATTGAGGGTTGTATCTAGAGCCAAGCTTGATGAGATTCTAGATAAGGTTACTCAAAAGTACAAGCAAGATTGTGTGTTATTCCGTGAGTAGCTTTTTCAGGAGTTCAAATCTATTGTCTCTAACATGGGAGCTACGTAGGGAAATAAGCAGCGAACTAAGCAGCAAGGACATTAGATTTTCAATTAGTTAAATATTTACATTTTTTTATTTTTTCTATTTTATGTTTAACCTTTTTATTTATTTCTCTAGACTTCTTTTGTGCTTCAAAGCACGAAAGATAGTCATAATCCATTAAAGACAGCAGGGCATGTCAACGGTCCCTCAGCAGATGATGAGACTTCTTGTTTCTTTATTTGGATAACCCCATGAAGCGGGTAGTTGCCATAGCTCGGGTATACATGCTCAAGGAAACAATCCATCATATTACTATTTTAGATGACCAAATCAAGGTGTCGATTAGGGTTGTTCTTGAGCCTCATGCGACAATGTCATTCCCTACTGATGAGGTTGTAAAATTAGGCCAAGCCTTAGTTCAATTCATTATATACCCTAAAAGACTTGTTAACATGGATATATCAGTTTCGATGGTAAAAAAACACCTATTATTGTTTGATTTTTAGTTTTACTTAATTTATATAACTTGTATTCGTTTGATGTGTCATTAGGATTCCAAAGATGCTGAGGACTTTCCTTATCTGCCACAATTATATGAGTTTTTTAAGGCAATGACAAAGCCAATCCAGTTGACAATGCCTAAAGGAATTGTGGGTGTAAATAGATCATATCCTTTTATAATTGATAAGAAAGACATCTTGGAATTCTCATTGAAGAGGGAGTTAGATATATCCTGGGCTATATTATCAATCTTGTAAATTTATTATTTATATTTTATCTCATTTTCTTTTATTCTAATTTAGATGCATTAATTTCTATCTCCTTTTGCTAATAGGTTTCTCAAAAATCTCTGCATTGGATCTAAAGAAAATCAATTTAGATTTTTATGTCTCGCTTTTGTGACACTGACTCCTAATGATGTCTAAGATAGGACAAGATACGTGGGAAATACTATTTCAAAAACAAAATTACCATGTTATTTGGCCCCAGTTCTTAAAGGGCAAGTTGTTTATATTTATGCATATATATTATTCAGTTTGGTAATATTTTTCTTATTTTCATATATTAATTATATTTCTTATATGTTGTAGTTATCATTAGTCTCTTTGTGTTGTTTGCCCATATTTGCGTGAGATTTATTGGTTTTGCTCTATGGGCAAGCAACCTGGTGGTGAAAGTAAAGATATATTTAACATGTAAGTTAAGGTTTTATAGTTTATAAACATTAGTCTTTTTATATATTTAAATTATTTTAATCTCTTGTTTTTTTAATTTAAATTTCATTATAATTCACTAAAGATATATCATATAAAGGGGGAAAGCTGCCGCCCACCTAAAAGTGGAATAAAAAAAAAGGCTCATCAACTTGGATATTTCTAAATGTGAGTAATTTTTATTCAAAGTTCTTCATCTTCAATCATTCCACATATGTTATTGTTTATGGTTATCATTTGATTTTTATTTGTCCAGTGCCATTGACAGATAGGGAGTACAGAGTGTGGATACTATATTATCCATTATATGTATGAAATTATTAAATCTGGTACCAATGAGAATTTACACCTAGTATGTAGTTTAATCTCAATGAAAATTTAGAGAGGGAGTACAGAGGCTTTAGAGTTTTACTAGATCTAATGAAAATTATATAAAGATTTGCAACTTTTTGACAATGAGTATCCGTACCAATGTAGAGATAAATGACATTCAAAATAGTCTGGTCAACTTCTTCAAGAGTTATTTACCTGGTCTAAATTTTATAGTCTATTCAATTAGGATTTTAGCTTGATTTAGAAGTTAGAAAGCTATAAATTCTATTTAGTATATTGTTGTAGTTTGTTAAACTTTGATTGTAAATATTAAACACTTGAATAGATAATGGCTTTAGTGTTCTTTTAGTCGATATATGCTTATGCTGCTACTGCTATTATTTGTTGGACACATTAGATGTTGGGTTGTTGTTATTGTGAAAATTTATAGATTTATTGGCTGCAAAGAAAAATGCAAATTGTATATTTAAAAAAATAAATAATCCACATCCCTTTTTCAGTTATATAGGACGTGGATTATTCATAGTCTACTTTCCTTTCTAATAAAAAGAGATATGGATTATTAATAATCCATGTCTCTTATTATGGAAAAAGGGATGTGGATTATTCATTACAAACTAAAGCCAACCTATCCTAACCATCATCATTTCATTTTATGCCTTGTGATAAATGATAAACAGTCTTATGATAGATGTTGAATATTGAAAGTATGTTAATTGTGATTCCTTGTCTTATGTACTTGTATTTCCACACATTTATATTCTTATTGAGATTGTAAAATCTCACTCTCGTGGTTTAATGTTTTTCTAAGAGATACTTATAGTTCAAGATAAAGGGTGAGCAGGCAAAGCTAGAGAGACCTAACTATTGTAATGCCTTAATATTTCTTAATGTGTAACGAAATATTCTATTGCACATATTAAGAGTCATTTGCAATGAATATAGCCTATGATGATGATTTAGGCACTTTAGCATGAACTTTATATGTCTTTAGAAATAGATGCATGTGGGTGTAACAACCTAGGTTTTTAATCTAGAATTTAAGTTCTAAATAAGGGTAGAATTAGTGAATGGGTAAATTAATTAAAATAATTATGTTTTGAATTATTAATTGATGTTTTGAACTATTAAACAACTTTATAAGGATGGGTTAGGGTAGAGATTAGATTGGATCAAGACCATATTGCATGAGACAAATGAGAATTCTCTTATCGTACCATGTGCCACTGCACATGGCACTTAAATCAGTTTAATAAGTTGTGATTCATTTGTGAGATGTAACATCTTAAATTCTTTATCTAAAAACTAGTTAATAAGTGTAAATTTGTAAATTAATGGACTAATTATGTTTATCATGATTTTGATTAGTGAATTGACATTTAGGCTTGTTAGATAGTGGTATGATCAAGATTGAGTGGAAGTAGAGTGATTCGAAACAAAGAGTGTGAGCTAAAATGAGACAAGTCTCACTATGCCATAAGCCATGACATATGGATTAGAAATTTGAATTTAAAGGAAGTAGATTAGCTTGAAAGGAAGAAAGGAAAAAAGGGTTAAAACATAAAAGGAGAGGGAGTAGGAGCTAGCTACGCTAGAGTAAGGGGTTATGACCACCTAGGAGATAGTTCCAACCTATATCTTATTGAATAAGCTTCATACCTCCCTACTCTCCTATTCTACCCTATTTTTTCTTAGTTTAAGATATAAAAAAATTGAATTGGGAAATTTTAAAATGTTGATTTCTAGCCCATTAGCTACAAAAGAGCTAGTAGAAGTTAAAATAAGGATTTGTGATTGGTTTGGTGTTTAATGGTCGAACTTTGAAGATATAGGCTCAATTTTAGCCTCAATTGAAAGGTTTAAAAGTGTGAAAATCTTATATGGGTAATAAGACAACTAATAAAAATTGTAGAAAATTTATAAAGGTTGATTGAGACTTAGATTTGTCCTACGATAAAAGTTGGAAGTTTAGATTAGCATAATTGTGCTAATAAGTGGTTTTATAAGTTAAGAATTTGACCTATAGTGTTTAATTTTGTATATTGTTGTGACTCAAAGTTAATTTGAGTAGTCATTAATGTAAGGAACGAAAAATACCACTGGTAACCTTTCTTATAACAGAAGGGTTGAAGTAATCAAATTATTCATATTATCTATTAGCTAGTTTAACTATTTATAAGTAAAAATTTTGTAATATAATATATGAGATTATACTTTGCTATGATTGAATACTTTTATTCTACAATTGGGAAAGGTTTTGAATTATATTATGTATTTACGAATTAAAAGTTTATTTTAAAAGTTAAATGAGAATAAAGTGTATATATGATAAGTATAATAAATGTGTAGTATATGTATAAGTCTTGATCATGATAGAGAGTGGGAGTTTAAACTAGGTAGAGCAATGTGTGAAAATTCATACGGTCAAGCTGACACCATGTGACATCTGATGTAGCAACACATAAGAGATTGGTATCATGGGACATCTGGGCAGTCATTACATGATATAAGCTCCTTAATAACTAAAAAGGGGTGACTTGGAGTATATAACACCTCAATTACGTGTGTGATAGGGAAAATCTATAGTTCAAAAGTGAGATAGAACACCTTTAGCTAGTTAGTTCTACTATAAAAGGTGAGATTGTATCAGTTTTGATGGATCCCATGGCATGGATGTATGGCATTAATGACAACGAAACTTGAGGATGGTAATCATGAGCATGGTGGCATGAAAGGAGCCCAAGGCAAGGAGCAAGGGGCCTAATACTTCCAATCCAACGTGCCTAGAAACCTTTACAACATATTAGAGGTCTAATGATAAGAGCTCGAACTAAAGCCATAAAGCAAGCCTTGTTCAGTCTTGTGCAAGAAGTCTAAGAGCTTGGAGAGCATTGGGGCACTCCTCTCAAGCCAAAGGAGAGCATCTATATATGTATAATATACTTAAGATCCAAATCCATGAAGAATCAAGCCTAAGAGATGCAAAGCTTAGCCTAATGCAAGAAAGACTATAAGTTGAGCCTCTTACAAGTAAGGAGGCATGAAACCCTAGTGAAGAATCTAAGGGTGGTGTGATTTTAAATCCTTTATGATTCCTTAATTGTCTCCTAAATTGTTTCCTATTTTAATGGCCCTTTGATTTGACTCCCTTTCTTAAGGAGCAAGATTAGTCTTAATTTTCTATTTTGAGTCTAGTTAAATATTAGGATTAATTATATTATTAATTTCTAAGCTTTGTAATCCCATAATTTTAATATCACATCTCCTAAATTATGTGGCTGAATATTTTCTCATTATTTTATATTATTTCTCTTTTTAGTATTAGGAAATTAGGGATTTAATTTTAACAAATAGTCTTCCCTATAAGCCTATATAAATTAGGCATGCTCCCTCTTGTAAGGAGAAGAGAATTGAATGAAATTATTTCTTTTAGAGTTTATAACTCTTGTGAGCCTTAATGCTTTGTGGTGGCATCTTGTGTGAGAAACAGACGTGATCAACTCTTCTGGTGTCTTCAAAGGTTGAGGTTCCTAGAGGCAGGTGCTCTAGATGATCTTATCCTTGATCATTATCCCATTATTTATTTCATATCTTTGTTTATTTTTGTCATAAATTTTGTTCCTTTCTTTTTGTTCTTGTGTTTTTGTTGTGTTTTAGGGTTCTATCCCTAAACTAGCATGATTTTGCTTCTACATCCCCTATCCGATTGGTATCAGAGCTTTGGTTGCTAGTTTGTTAGTTGTGGTTCGAATTCTTGTCCTTTCTTCTTCTTTTTCATCTTGAGTTATTTCTTTTGTGATCATCTTTTATCTACCCCATCTACTTCTATCTTTTGGTTTTCCTCTTCTTCATCTTTGTGACTTTTTCATCTTATGTGAGTTTTTATTTTATTAGCCTTCTTAAAAAAAGAGAAAAAAATATACCTAGAAATTCATGCAAAAAAGGGCCAAACAAAAGTGTTAGTTTGTTGAACAAAAGAAGAACAAAAAAAATCCAAAAATTTAAAAAAAAATTACAAAAAAAATATATATTACTATGAGTTGTGACTGTAGAAAAAGGCTGTTCTTGAACTCCAAATCACTAAGAGGTTGCCTAAAAAGACAAGTCAACTTGGGTGGTAAGAAAGTCTTCCACTTTGGTCACTTTCTTATTTTTAATTTTTGGTAGCACTTTTCAAATTATTTACTCTCCTATTTTGCTATTTGTGCTACTCTCCTATTCTATTTGGCTTCTTATTTTTGTCTTTGAGTATTTGACTCTTTGACTTTCATTTCTTTGTTTCCTATTTTTGGGTGTGACTTGTGGTTTTTCCTTTTGCAAGCTTGATTTTGTTTAAAAATTTTGCTTTCCTATTTGTTTCAAAATTTCAAAAAAAATTACAAAAAAATATATCCTCTTTTCATCTTGTGCTTATTTTTTATTTCCTTAATTTAGAAGATATTCACTTGGTTACTTCTTAGTTTCTTGATTTGTGTTTGGTTTCACCATTGGATTCTATTCACAAGCTTAGTGAGTGGTAAAAAGCAAGTGTGTTTTTCATCATTAAAAAAAGCCATTATCTATTTTTATGAAACACGAGTGAGTTTATTTCTCTTGAGAGTAAACATATGAGTTTGTGTGTGTGAGGATCTATGTTTATCTTATATGGTTTCTAGTGCTTCTATGAATATGAGTAACAAGGATAAATCCCCTAGTGTTGATATGAACTCTGTTTTAAAACTTATTAAAACACAGTTGTAGCAGTTTCGTTTAGAACTTGATCATAGGTTCCATAAGGAGGATAAAGATGAACCGAAGACTTCCTCGTCTAATGAAAAGAAGCGTGAGCCCCCTAGCAATGATGAGGAGTATGAAGAGCCCCCTTTTCCTAAGGGAAAGAAATCCTCAAAACGTGATGTTGACTTACTGGACTAGAAAGTAAAGTATCCTTCATTCAAGAGTAGCAACAATCCAGAAAAATACCTTGATTGGGAAATGAAGATGGACCAAATCTTCATGATTCTTGATTTGTCTAAGTCAAGGAAGGTAAAAATTACTTCTTTAAATTTCACTGACTATGCTGTTTATTGGTGGCAAGATTTACAGTACAAAAGAAGCCAACTTAGGAAAAGGCCCATTAAAATATGGGAGAAGCTTAAAAGATACTTGAGAAAGGCTTATGTCCCTAGCTACTACTACACAGAGCTAAATAGAAAATTGAGAATGTTTTTTCAAGGATCTATGACTGTGAAGGAGTATGTGCACGAGTTGAATATCTTGAAGTTTCGTGTAAACATTCAAGAAAATGAACGTGAAGCAATGTCAAGAATTATGGATGGCTTGAGGCTAGAGTTGAGAGATAAGCTTGACTTGTACACTTTTGTGGACAAGAAAGAGCTCATACACAAAGCTATAAAGTTAGAGTAGAGGAATAAGAACAAACACTCCAAGTCCTCTTAGAAAGACTCCAAGGCAACTTCCAAATGGAAGGATTCCAAGGCCAAAGAAGAAATAAAGACCAAGTATGAGGGTAAAACTTCTAACCCTAAACCTTCTTCTTATTCATCTAACACTTCTCCTATTAAGTGTTTCAAATGCTATGGTGTGAGCCACATGGTGAGAGATTGTAGCAATAAAAGAGTTATGATCTGAGAGATAATGGTGGCTATGATAGTATGTATGAAAGACGTAAAGACGATACTGATAATGTTGATGATGATTCTACCTCCCATGAATCTAATGATGAGCTTGAATGCAATAGTGTAGTTAACTCTATCTTGATTCAACCAAAGGAGGATGATGAACATGAGCAACATGAGAATACTTTTCACACTAGATGCTTCATCAAAGAGAAAGTGTGTAGCATGGTAATTGATGGTGATAGTTGCACTAACGTTGCTAGCACTTTACTTGTACATAAATTATCTCTACCTTTAATTCCATACCCTAAGCCTTACAAATTGCAATGGTTAAATAATTGTGCTAAAATTAAGGTTTTTAAGCAAGTGTTGGTTACTTTCTCTGTTAAGGTTTATACTTGTGATGTATTATGTGATGTAACCCCTATGCTTGCTAGATACTTGTTATTAGGTAGGCCTTGGCAATTTGATAATAAGGCTACTCATGATGGTTTCAGAAATTGTTACAAGGTGCCTTTTAAATGTAAGACTGTTGTATTAAATTCTCTTAGGCCCATCCAAGCCTATAAAGATCAAATGAAAATTGCTCAAGATTATAAGCAAAGGAGAGATCTCCTTGATTGTGGCATGAGTGAGAGAGAAAAGAAAGAGAGTGTTACTTTACTTGAAAATCAATCAAAAGAGAGGAAAAAGATCGGTGAGAAGGTGGGAAAAGTACAAAGTAGAATGGTGGGAGTGAAGGAAAAAAGTGAAAAGAAAATATTATTGTGTGGGAAAAGTAAGATTCAAGAGGCTTTGATAAGTGAGCAAGCTCTTATTGTAATTCTCAAGAATATTTATTTTTCTACTAATGCTCTTAACCCTACTTGCCTTCTAATGTTATCTTTTTACTGTAGGATTATGGAGATCTATTCCTTAATGAGATTCCTGATGGACTTCCTCCCTTAAGAGGAATTGATCATGGATAGATTTCTTACCCAGAGCTACTATTCCAAATAAGCCTACTTATAGGGCTAACCCTGAAGAGACTAAGGAGATATAGCGCCAAGTAGAGGAATTGATGATGAAAGGCTTTATGCATGAAAGCCTTAGCCCTTATGCTGTCCCTATTATCTTGGAGCCAAAAAAGATAGATCTTGGAGGATGTGTGTTGATTGTAGAGCAATCAATAAAATCACTATAAAGTATCGTTACCCTATCCTTAGACTTAATGATATGCTTGATGAGTTGCATGGTGTTTCTATCTTTTCTAAAATTGATTTTAGAAGTGGTTACCATCAAATTTGTATGAAAGAGGGTGATAAATGGAAAACTGCCTTTAAAACTAAATTTGGATTATATAAATGGTTAGTTATGCCTTTTGGTTTGACTAATGTTCCTACTACTTTTATGGCATTAATGAATCATGTTTTTAAAAAGTTTATAGGCAAATTTATTGTGATTTACTTTGATGATATTTTGATTTATAGTAAGTATTTAATTGATCATGTGAATCATCATAAAATTGTGTTTGACACCTTAAGAGAATATAAGCTATATGCTAATTTTCAAAAGTGTTTCTTTTACATGGACTATGTTATCTTTTTGGGATTTGTTATTGAATCACAAGGAATTCGTGTGGATGAGGAGAAAGTTAAGATTATTTGTGAATGGCCAACCCCTAAGAATGCAAGTGAAGTGAGAAGCTTTCACAGCTTAGCAAGCTTCTATAGGAGATTTGTTAGGAATTTTTGTAGCATTGCTGCCGCTCTTAATGAACTTGTTAAGAAGAACATGACCTTTATACAGGGTGAGACACAAGAAAGGGCTTTCTAAACCCTAAAAGATAAATTGACTAATGCCCCTTTACTTGTTTTGCCTAATTTCTCCAAAGCATTTAGAATTCAATGTGATGCCTTTGGTATTGGTATAAGTGCTATTTTAATGCAGGATTTTAAGCCCATATCTTACTTCAGTGAAAAGCTACATGATGTAGCTTTGAATTATTCCACCTATGACGAAGAGCTCTATGCTCTAAAGAAGGTTTTAAAAACATGGCAATACTATTTGTGCCCAAGGAATTCATCATTCATTTTGATCATGAAAATTCAAAGTTTCTCAAGTCTCAAGGTAAGTTGAACAAGAGACAAGCTCGTTGGATGGAATTTGTTGATCAGACCGTTAGATCGTGTCTAAATTTTTGCATTTAGGTGTTCAAATTTTGATCAGACTATTAAATTGTGTTCAAACCTATATCATTAGACAATATACAAGCTAAACTTCGTGTGGTCACTTGAATCACTCCAGTTGGATATCGTATGTGAAAATGGGGCACGTTGGAAGTTTGTCATTTTTGTTGTCAAAATGACAATAGAAAATCAGACAGGCACTTCGTGGTGTATGGTGACACATGCCATAGTGCATAGCACAGAAAGTATAACCTCCTCCTATATCCACTCAATATAAGAGAAGATTATGGTGTTACCATTACCTCTTATCATTCGCAAATATAAATTTTATTTAAAAAACTTCAGCCGAAGACTTGTTTTATAAAATCAATTAAATCACAATACAATCAAACAAAACACAGCAGTAGTAAATCATACACTCCTCAAATACATAGTGGACATAACTTACCAGCATTCCTATCTCAATTGCATGCATTTTAGCACACAAATAAAACTAAATTTTGGTCCATGCATCAAGGCGAATGGTCAGTGCGCTATGGCATGTGGCACAAAGCCACACGCTCACCCTGTCTGTGTCGTGTTCCATGACATGTGCCTCCATGCATCGCGGCGTACTTGTCCATTTTTTTGCTGTCATTTTGAAAGCAAAAATGATAAACTTCTGACATGCGCCAATTTCTCATTCGACATCCGATTAGGGTAATTCAGGTGCCCACACAAAGCTTAGCTCATATACTAACTAATGAGATATTTGGACACGATCTAACAGTCCGATCAAAATTTGGTCACTTTTTCTGAAAAATTTTATACATCGAAGTGCTAAGTCGATCCCTTACTCTTATTAGACCACACAGGCCTTAAACCAAATCCAAAAAGATCTAATACACCTTATTGACCTCAATTAATCACAATCTTACTCCTATATTGAAATTTGATCCTTCTACAGCCAATTTTCATAATGTACTAACTTAACATACTATGCCATTTCTTGGCATAACTTAGCCCACTTGACTATTTCTCAACTCATACATATGCAATTTATATACACAATACAATCTTAGCCCTTAAATTACTCATTTCATCATAATTTGTCCCTTGGCTTAAGATTCACCAATCATAATTACAATACAATCTTAGCCCTCAAATTATTCATTTCCTCATAATTTGTCCTTTAGCTTAAGATTCACCAACATATAACCATTGCAATGCAAACATACTCAAATTAAAGTCCCTTTTGTATCAAACAACACATATACACATAATTGGGCTTGATTTCACAAAAAACTCAATTCAATACATGTATGCAACCTATGGCAACTCATATATACTTGTATATACAATCATTCAATTCAGTTCATTACACAACCTTAAAGTACACGGCTTCTTAACTTAAGCTGGCCCAGACTTTCTGGTCCTGTAAACATGTAACCACGGGGGTGAGATAAAAATCTCAGTAACAGAATAACTCACTCCCATTGACTATCACATACAGTTTCATAATGCACTAACTTAACATACTATGCCATTTCTTGGCATAACTTAGCCCATTTGACTATTTCTCAACTCATACATATGCAATTTATATCCACAATATAATCTTAGCCCTCAAATTACTCATTTCATCATAATTTGTCCCTTGGCTTAAGATTCACCAATCATAATTACAATACAATCTTAGCCCTCAAATTACTCATTTCCTCATAATTTGTCCTTTAGCTTAAGATTCACTAACATATAACCATTGCAATGCAAACATACTCAAATTAAAGTCCCTTTTGTATCAAACAACACATATACACATAATTGGGCTTGATTTCACAAAAAACTCAATCCAATACATGTATGTAACCTATGGCAACTCATATATACTTGTATATACAATCATTCAATTCAGTTCATTACACAACCTTAGAGTACACGGCTTCTCAACTTAAGCTGGCCCAGACTTTCTGGTCCTGTAAACATGTAACCACGGGGGTGAGATAAAAATCTCAGTAATAGAATAACTCACTCCCATTGCCTATCACATACAACAATATGAAAGTAAACATAGTATACCATTAAAACCTCGTTAAGTAGTATTTTCATCACATATCACATTTCATTTTTCATCTTTTCATCAATCCCAAATGATTCCGTGTTATCTCAAGATATTTCATTATATCACATAAAATACTAGCATGATCTATACCAATCAAACCTCTAAATCACCCTGACATGAAACCATAGGCTCATTTCAGACTAATGTACACTTTCATTAGTCTTGAGTTCACCTGCAGTGGTAGAATCACCTAGCTAAAGATGTTTTAATTCACAATACGGACTATGATTCTCCCCTAATACACACAAAAGGGCATCATTGACTCTAACCCGTATCACAAAGATACTAAGGAGTCTCTAATCTCTAACACAGTACCTTAATAGGCACTCAAGAGATCTTCTCTAACATAACACCTTTCAAGGCACTAAGGAGAATTGTTTCCAACACCGCACCTTAATAGGGTACTAAGGAAACCTTGTCATATGGTCTTTATCATCTACTATTGAACTCCCACCTCTCAGATCTTACTTTCTCGAACCATTTAAGGTTCCTTTTTCACTATTTACTTTTTCTTATACATAACATATATATATATCACTTTACAATACAAAACACAATTTCAATTCTCATTTCAACCAATAGTCATTTTACATACATAATCACTTAATGCCACAAAACATGCTCAATTCAACACTAGTTCATGTATTACATAGCATACTAACATACAGTTACAAAAAACAGTTAGACAAAAGAAGTTATTTGGTTATCTCAATCCTTTTATCACTAGAAAGGTTATCGTGAATTTTCACTATCATACAATTCCTTTCTCTACTCACTTGCCTAATATGTCAATTTGAACACATTTGGCACATTTTAGTCAATTGGTCCATTTTGACAAAAAACTCATTTTTACTATTTCAGCTATATTCATCCGCAAACTCTTTTTCATTTATCCATTCTAAGTCCATAACTACCTAATTACTACTTTACATTACCTCAACCGGTCTTATTTCACTCAAGATAGATTTTGTCCTAACTTTCTCTCTCTAAAGGCCAAAATTGAGCCTTCGGGTTCAAAGCTCTACCATTCAGCTCTAAACCAGTCATAAAGCTCTAATTTAACTTTCAAGAACCTTTTTATTACTATTTGGAAAGGATCAAACCCTCAAATTCTACTGATTTAACTTTGCTATAACTCATTTTTAGAAAAATTTGTATAGAATGGAAGGTAAGAGTTACACGTAACTTACCTAGCAATTTATCAATCCAAATCACCTTTCACCGCTCCGAAATGACTTAACCTATCTTCTTAGCCTTTCTTCTCTCTCTATTTTGTGTGTTTCTCACAATTTGAGTCACTGAAGGTGGGAGGAGTTTGGAAATTCTTATTATCATGTCATTGTGTTTGTTACACAATAGTTTTGCATCTAGATATTACATGGCCGACCAAAATACATGTTCAATCTTTACTTGCCACTTATGTAAGAATCCAAAATCACTCCATTTCATATACTTACATAAGAAACAAGTAAAGAGGGACAATTGTAAACATTGTATCCTGTTTGGGCGTATAAAAATAATAATAAATTTAACTCAATATATATATATATGTATGTATGTATTTTAAAATACAAAAATAAAATCTTTCTTAAGATTATATTTTCAAAAAAATTTCTTAATAGAACTTAATCTTATAACTAGGATTTTATCTCTTCTAGTTTACTAAAATAACTAAATATATATATATATATAAAGGCAAAAATGAAATTTGACTCTTTTTAGGATTATACACCTTTTTTTAAAAAAAATTAATTTAATTAAAGTTGTGAGACTTAACTTAAAAAGAAGTAGAGGCATTCTTGTTTAATTCAATATTAAATTCTTTTTCTTTTCTCAATCTTAAAATTAAAATAATAATAATGATAATAAATAAAATAAAAAAAGAATATAAGAGGAGTAAAATGCTGCACTCTGTAGTGTTTCACCCCCTTTTTTATCTCTGCATCAGCCTAGCCGAGGAGAGTAGAGAAGACGTGAGTAGCCCTTTGATCAGCGCAGAGGAAGAGAAGAGGAAAATGAGAGGGAGCGGGAGAGAGAGCCACCCTAGGTCAGGCTTTTTAGCTAAGAGCAAACTAAAGCTAGCTACACACGAAAGCAAAACTTCGAATAGAAAGCTCGAGTAGAGTAGAACAAGCCGCACACAGAAGAACGCATGCGCATGATAGTCATACATGAAGAGAGGAAGAGGAAAGTAGAAGCAAAGACTAGAAGAGAAGGAGCTAGATGCAGAACACTTCAACTACCCCCTGAGCACTTTCGGCCAAACACAGAAGAAAAGCAAACACAGAAGAAAAGCACAAACACGGATGGAAACTCAGCGAAAGGGAAGGAAAAGAAAAAAACAGAGATGATGATTTGAAAGGGAAACGTGTAACGGTAAGTGATCGTTTATCCTCTATATAAAGTATGAGATTGAGGATTCGAGAGGGGCTGGGAATTGGGTCAAATTTCTAAAAAAAAAGGAGAGAGACTGAGAGTTTAAACCAAAGTGTTGAGAGGATTTCTGGGAGGGGGTTGGATGAATTTTTGAAAAGAGGAAATTAGGCAAGAAGGAACCGGACCTCTGTTTATGTTTTTGAGAAAGGGGACCGAGAAGAACTAAGGGAGACCACAGTTGAATCTAGAAATGATTTGAGTCTCTAAAGGGGGGAGGAGTTTGGAAATTCTCATCTGCTGTAATAGGTTCAAAATTCATGAATCTGAATTACTCTGACTTTGATCGAGTAGCTTACGTTGCCTGATTGATTATTTGCCTCTTATTCTTTCTAACTGTGATTTGGTGTTAGGAATTTGGAGCTGAAATTAGAAAGATTTCTTTTCTGTTGTGTGTTCTGTTTCTTCGGTTGATTGGTAGGAAGATCTGGGTTAGCACCATATATGTATGTATTGAACTAATGAATGTGGGATTAGCTTATTGTATGTATGTGTTGGATGAATGATCTGGGTTTAGCTTAATACATTTATGTGTTGAACGAATGATCCTGGTTTAGCTCCATATATATAGGTGCTAGATGAATGTTTGAAATTATCTCTGCATTTGTATGGTTAGACAAGTATATGAGAGTGTTGTTATGGGTTTGAATCAATTTTTTTTATTTTTTTCATGCCCCTTAATGATCAGATCATGTTTGCTTATTAATCATGAGAATTTGTTAATTAATTTGAGAATTAGTTAATTTCATGGTGACCATTCTGGGTATGGTTGGATCATAATATTGATCCTTATTTCTTTTTTTTTTATTTATTAGCCATGTGAGATTTTTAAGAAATCTGCATAGGTATTTAAAATAATAATCTACCGCAAAAATCAATAAGGTTTTATAGGTGGATAGATCCAACTTGTCTATATAATGATATGGATTCCAATGATCCTCCATAATAATTAATTTTACTTATTTATTTTTTTTAACTTAAATCGATAAAATATCTATGTTTGTTTTTGTGTGAAAATTCAAGGAATTTTCAGAGTGATTTAAAATAATTGCATTATCATAATAAATCCTCATAGATAATGTGATTATCAATTTTATATAAATTTTTGTAAATAAAATAAAATAATAAACGTTTTTTATAAAATAAATTAATTAAATTAATATATTTATGAAATGACCTCCAAATCTTTTAGCCATATGAGATTTCCGAATCTCTATAAATTGCTAAGATAATTATTTTATCGCGGGTTGATAATGCTCTGTTGTTATGATGATTATGAGTTTTTACCATATTCTGTGAGTGATAAAAGCTCCCATTGGCATATCAAATAAATTTTTTATATATAAAAGAACATATATGAAACAAAATATTTTATAAATAATCTAAGGTTACATACGATGAAAACAATATGGAATTTTAAATGGTAATAAGGTCATTTGAATTATTTGAATGTTCACGAGTGACAATAAGCCTCCGTAGACATATTAGAGTTTTTTTTAAAAAAAGAAATATATTTAACAATAATACTTTCCTATGTTAAAAAAGTGAATTTTCAAAGAATAAAGAAGAACTATAATAGAGAAAATAGTTTCAAATATATAAATAGGAATAAGAAAATTATCTTTGCAAATTAAATCATGTCAATTTATAGTTTATAAAAAAAATTTTATTTGTGATTGATAAGTTATTATTATTCCTCTTTTATGAAAATTTTAAATAAAGTAAAACCATAGATAAAATTCTAAGCCGAACTACGTGGACTTTGATCCCCATCCCAGGGTACGTAGGCCTCAAAGTCGGATTCTAAGTCAAGTCTTTCCTCATAAATAAATAAATATTTCTTACTTAATTCTTATCATTTTTATATCAAACACATGAATATAAAAGAGATAATTAAAATATTTTAAAACCATATTAATATAGCATAACAAATTTCAGGTAACCGTTCTCACGAACGGGTGTTATGGATACCTAACACCTTCCCCATACTCAACCGACTCCCAAACCTATTTCTGTATTCGCAGACCATCCTTATCCACCATTAAACAATTTCTCAAGATTTTCTTTAAAATTTTGGCGGCAACTCCTACTCTCTTGGTCTTCTTTTTGAAGGCCAAAACCTCTGCTCTCGCGTCATCCGCGTCGTATTTTTTAGGTACGACAGTATTTGCTACAATGAGCCTCATTCAAAATAACTTTTCTCAAATCTACATTGTCAGGCATGCAAATCCTATCCCGATAAACCACAAAACCATCATCATTGAATCCAAACTCAATAGCTTGATCTACTTCAATCTCTTCTCTAATCTTTAAAAGACTTTCATCTTTTAGTTGTGCCATTCTCAATTCCTTCCAGAAATCATTAATAATCTTAGTGGAATAGGCACCAACTAATGCCTTCAATAGTGCATCCTGCTACAACTCAACGAATGACTTCATCAATCTATGCTCTTTAACCATAAGACTTCCCACATGCAAAGTCTTCTAGCTCAAAGCATCAGCAACCACATTAGCTTTACACGAATGGTATTTCAATTCAAAGTTATAATCCTTAAGAAGCTCCATCCACCTTCTTTGTCTCATATTCAGTTCCTTTCATCCACCAGGTATTTCAAACTCTTATGATCACTAAACACAATGAACACTGCATCATACAGGTAATGGCGCCAAATCTTTAGAACAAACACCACTGCTGCAAGCTCTAAATCATGCGCAGGATAATTCTCTTCATGTGGTCTCAATTGTCGTGAAGCATAGCATAGCTGCCACTCGACTGTCTTGCATCAAGACACAACCAAGACCTTTCAAAGACGCATCTGTATATACCTGATAAGGTAACCTTAGATTTGGGATAATCAATACTGGTGTTGTAGTTAATTTCTCTTTCAACTTTCAAAATGCCACTTCACACCATCGTCCCATATATAAGGCTGATCTTTTTGAGTTAGTTTAGTCAAAGAAGAAGCTATCTAGGAAAATCCTTATATAAATTGTCAATAATATCGAGCTAATCCCAGAAAACTACGTATCTTTGTAACTAAACTAGGACGTTCCCACTTCAACACTGCATTAACCTTATGCGGATCCATTGAAATTTCATCTATAGACACCACGTGTCCTAAAATGTCACTTTTCTTAACCAAAACTCACACTTACTGAGCTTGGCATACAATTTCCTATCTTTTAAAATCTGCAATACCGTTCTCAAATGCCTTGCATGCTACTCCTCATTCTTCGAATAGATCAGGATGTTGTCTATAAAGACAACTACCAACTAATCTGAATACAGCCTAAAGATTCGGTTCATATAATCCATAAACACTACTGGCACATTGGTCAAACCAAAAGGTATAACCAAGAATTCATAATGTCCATACCTCATTTTGAAAGCTGTCTTAGGTACATCTACTGCACTAACTCTCAACTAATGATATCCCAACCTCAAATCAATCTTAGAAAAGACTGAGGCACCAGCTAATTGATCTAAAAGATTATCTATCCTTGGTAGAGGATACTTGTTCTTCACAGTTACCTTGTTCAGTTGTCGGTAATCAATGTACAGTCGAAAACTGCCATCCTTCTTTCTCAAACAATACCAGTGATCCTCAAGGTGATACACTTAGTTTGATGAATCCCTTCTCTAACAAATCTTCAATCTGCTTCTTTAGCTCAGCCAATTCAGATGGCGACATTCTATAAGGAGCCTTTGATATTGGTTTGATTCCAGGAACCAATTCAATTGAGAACTCAACTTTCCTTTCAGGAGGTAATCTAGTCATTTCTTTTGAAACTACCTCTGGGAACTCACTTACCACCCCCAATCTTCTCAATTCCACCATTATACACCGTGTCAGCTGTAAAGAATACCATATAAGCATCACAACCTTGGCGAATCAACTTCTCAGCACTAACTACCGATAGAAACTAGGTTGCTCTAAAGATTCTGCAGCTGCGCACAACACTGGTAAGGAAACCATTCTTTTGGCACAATCAAGCATAGCATTATTTGCTACTAGCCAATCCATGCCAATTATCACATCTATTCCTCTCATAGGAATCCAAATCAGATCAATCTTGAAACCTCTATCCTTAAATTAAATCTCCACATTCTGACAAGCTTAACTTGTAATACTAGATGATCCAGAAGGTGTTGTCACTTTAATGAACACAGGTATTCTTGTAAAGATAATTTTAATCTATCTACACATTCCTTAGACAGAAAAGAATAGGTGGCACTAAAATCAAACAGTGCCTCTACTTTATGACCATTTACAGAAATCATGCCTCTGATCAGATTCGAAGATGCTCTGGCCTCTTCTTGTGTAACTGCAAATACTCAGCTATGAACCATTGATCTCTGGTTAGTCCCCTCAACTCTGCCCTCTAGGCATTGCCTTGCTATATGACCCAACTTACCATACTTAAACAAGCCTAACATCATCCCGAATGAGATTTTGCTACATATGTTGTATTGGGGCATCCTTCCAGTACTCAAAGTTAGAGTTGGAACATTCGACGCTTTCCTCAAAGACTATAGAGGCCCAATTCTCACACCTCTACCCCTCTGCATTGACCCTTTATACACAGGTTGAGACTGTGATCCTTAACTGAAACCTCTTCTTCCAGAAGAATTGGAACTACTCGCACTAAACCCAATCCTCTTTGAAATTCCACTAGTAGGACCCATAGGAGATGAAAATCTTCCCATACTATCTCGTCTCTTTTAGCATCTGCCTCTCTGCCACGCCTAACTACTACCCTCAGCTTGTGGCATATCTCTTCATATGTCGTCACATCAAGTAATGCTATCTGTTGCACTTTTAGTCATTACTATGTTGGAGATATGTGGAATATGCCGATAAGTCATTAAATCTTCTTATAAATTTTTCCTCATCTAGGACTCCCTGCCTGAAAGCATGAAATTCCTCTTCCTTAGTTTTGAATGAGACTGGAAAGTATTGATCAAAGAACATTCTCCTGAACTCATCCTAGCTCAAACGAATATTACCAATTGTTTTCATAGATTCCCACCATCTCTTAGCAGCATTAACCAATTACACCATGGCCAAGATAACTTTCTGCTCTGAAGCACAAATTACCACCTTAAAGATGGTTTCCATTCGTTCTATCTATAATTCTACTTCACCTTCGCTCATACTTCCGTCAAATATCAGCGGATCAAACCGAACAAACATCTTCCAAGCACAATCAATAGATGGATCAATGCCAAGAATCTCTGGTCCACTACCTGAATTCCAACATGGTCTAGGTCTACTATGCACTTTCTGTATTAGGATATTCTAAGCTTCAACTCTCTCTTCTTGCTTTCTACTCCTTAGGATCGTGTCATGATCTCTAACGGTTTGTATTATGTTAAAACTATATATCTTAAGCTTTTAGTAGCTCATCGCGTCTATCCCTTTATGGCTGAAACGGTTGAACTTTCGGCTCCCGTTCCTCCACTAAAACCCATTTAGATACTATGGTTCTGTACGAGTACCTCTCATATTGTACTATTTTCTCCCCCTCCTAAGACAAAAATACGAAAACGCAAAGGGCATCAAGGAAAAATTGTGCAATGAACAAGATAAGTTGCCATATTTCTAAATCAATGCATCAATAACAATCAAGTCTCGAAAACTGAAAAATTGATACCAAAATGAAACCTCCTCCTATATCCACTCAATATAAGAGAAGATTACAGTGTTACCACTCTCTTATCATTCACCAATATAAATTTATTCCAAAAAACTTTGACCGAAGACTTATTTTATAAAATCAATTAAATCATAATACAATCAAAGAAACACAGAGTAGAGTAGTAAATCATACATTCTCAAAATACATATTGGACCTAACCACCAGTATTTCTATCTCAATTGCATGCATTTTAGCACTCAAATAAAACTAAATTTGGTCATGCGCCACGGCGGATGGTTAGTGTGACACCATATTTTGCTCGAGCATTTTTTAATTTAATAATAAATAATCAAAAAATATAAATACAAAAATGAAATTTAACCCTTTTTAGGATTATATTATATTTTCAAAAAAATTAAAAAATCTTGTTTAAATCTTTTAAAACTTATCTCAATCATTCAAAAATATTCGAGAATCAACTTTTAAGAGTTAGTTTTCGTTATCTTTTTATTTCTCTCTCTTTAATCTTGTTGTTTTTCAAACAAAAAGAGAGAAATATTCTAGTTTAACTCAAAATTAA